>NC_092167.1:41203864-41291364 GCF_045791955.1 Oncorhynchus clarkii lewisi | reverse complement strand
GACGATGTGGACGGTGTGGACGGTGTGGACGGTGTGGACGATGTGGACGGTGTGGACGATGTGGACGGTGTGGACGGTGTGGACAATGTGGACGGTGTGGACGGTGTGGACGATGTGGATGGTGTGGACAATGTGGACAATGTGGACAATGTGGACGGTTTGGACGATGTGGACGATGTGGACGATGTGGACAGTGTGGACGGTGTGGACAATGTGGACGGTGTGGACGGTGTGGACAATGTGGACGGTGTGGACGATGTGGACGATGTGGACAATGTGGACGGTGTGGACGGTGTGGACAGTGTCGACGATGTGGACGATGTGGACGATGTGGACGGTGTGGACGATGTGGACGGTGTGGACGATGTGGACGGTGTGGACGGTGTGGACAATGTGGACGGTGTGGACGGTGTGGACGATGTGGATGGTGTGGACAATGTGGACAATGTGGACAATGTGGACGGTTTGGACGATGTGGACGATGTGGACGGTGTGGACAATGTGGACGGTGTGGACGGTGTGGACAATGTGGACGGTGTGGACGATGTGGACGATGTGGACGGTGTGGACGGTGTGGACAATGTGGACGGTGTGGACGGTGTGGACAGTGTCGACGATGTGGACGATGTGGACGGTGTGGACGATGTGGACGGTGTGGACGATGTGGACGGTGTGGACGGTGTGGACGATGTGGACGGTGTGGACGGTGTGGACAATGTGGACGGTGTGGACGGTGTGGGCGATGTGGACGGTGTGGACAATGTGGACAATGTGGACGGTGTGGACAATGTGGACGGTGTGGACGATGTGGACGGTGTGGACAATGTGATGGTGTGGACGGTGTGGACGGTGTGGACAATGTGGACGATGTGGACGGTGTGGACGGTGTGGACGATGAGGACGGTGTGGACGGTGTGGACGGTGTGGACAATGTGGACGGTGTGGACGATGTGGACGGTGTGGACGATGTGGACGATGTGGACGGTGTGGACGGTGTGGACGGTGTGGACAATGTGGACGGTGTGGACGGTGTGGACGATGTGGACGTGTGGGCGATGTGGACGGTGTAGACGGTGTGGACAATGTGGACAATGTGGACGGTGTGGACAATGTGGACGGTGTGGACGATGTGGACGGTGTGGACAATGTGACGGTGTGGACAATGTGGACGGTGTGGACGGTGCGGACGGTGTGGACGGTGCGGACGGTGTGGACGGTGCGGACAATGTGGACGGTGTGGACAATGTGACGGTGTGGACGGTGTGGACGGTGTGGACAATGTGGACGGTGTGGACAATGTGGACGGTGTGGACGGTGTGGACGGTGCGGACAATGTGGACGGTGTGGACGGTGTGGACAATGTGACAGTGTGGACAGTGTGGACGGTGTGGACAATGTGGACGGTGTGGACGGTGTGGACAATGTGGACGGTGTGGACGGTGCGGACGGTGCAGACAATGTGGACGGTGTGGACAAAGTGACGGTGTGGACGGTGTGGACGGTGTGGACAATGTGGACGGTGTGGACGGTGTGGACGGTGTGGACAATGTGGACGGTGTGGACGGTGTGGACGATGTGGACGGTGTGGACGATGTGGACGGTGTGGACGATGTGGACGGTGTGGACGGTGTGGACGATGTGGACGGTGTGGACGGTGTGGACGATGTGGACGGTGTGGACGATGTGGACGGTGTGGACAGTGTGGACGGTGTAAGGCACGCTGAATCAGGAAGTCCTCAAGGTGTGTTGGGAGATGCGCTTCGTTGTGTAACAGAGGTGGTTGGGCGAACCACACTCGAGTGATGAGTAACCTTGCTTGAGATCTGAAGACTAGCCTTTAGCTCAGCAGGCTAGTGCAGTCTGGCGACATACAGGAGATTTCATTTTGCTGTGCTCCTCTTCCCCTGTGTCAACTCAGTCCTCTTCATGCCCCCCTTTGCTCCATCCTCACCCACTCTATCCCTTTCAACTTCTAGATTCTTCTTTTATTTACAGGATGTCATTTTTGTGCCCCTGCCCTGGACCGGATCAGTTCTGATCGAAGCTATCCATAATTGATGTTAAAGCAACAGTGTTCTAGCCAAAGTCCTCCCGTCAACTCACTGGCATACCAGCTACTGTACCACTGCATTATTCAGTGTCTTCCTCTTCCTTCTGGCTACAGACATACATGAGTTACCCTTTAATGGGTTCAGTCTACAGAAGGAGGGAGGACCTAGTCTAACACTTCGATCACACGAGAGTGTCATTGTGCAAAATGGTACGCAGCATCATCTGAATATGTATGTAACAAAAGTTCAACATTCACCTTCTGCTGTCATTTCTGTCAAGCCTTCTACACATACAGTTTAATGCATACGTTAGACAAATCCAACGTATGAACCACACCTTTACCCTAACCCTTACCTAACTCTAACCCTTACTTAACACTAACCCTTAACTAAACCTAACCCTTACCTAACACTTACCTAACCCTAACCCTAACCCTAACTTAACCCTAACCCTGACCTAACACTTACCTAACCCTAACCCTAACTTAACCCTAACCCTGACCTAACACTTACCTAACCCTAACCCTAACTTAACCCTAACCCTTACCTAACTCTAACCCTGACCTAACCCTAACCTAACCCTAACCCTTACCCAACCCTTACCTAACCCTAACCTAACCTAACCCTCACCTAACCCTAACCTAACCTAACCTAACCTAACCCTCACCTAACCCTAACCCTGACCTAACCCTTACCTAACTCTAACCCACAACTAACCCTAAACCTTAACTAACTCTAACCCTTACCTAACACTAACCCTTAACTAACCCTAACCCTTACCTAACACTTACCTAACCCTAACCCTAACCCTAACTTAACCCTAACCCTTACCTAACCCTAACCCTTACCTAACCCTAACCCTTAACTAACCCTAACACTTACCTAACCCTAACCCTAACCCTAACTTAACCCTAACCCTTACCTAACCCTAACCCTTAACTAACCCTAACCCTTAACTAACCCTAACCCTTAACTAACTCTAACCCTTAACTAACCCTAACCCTTAACTAACCCCAACCCTAATCTAACCCTAACCCTTATCTAACCCTAACCCTTAACTAACCCTAACCCTTACCTAACACTTACCTAACCCTAACCCTAACTTAACCCTAACCCTTACCTAACCCTAACCCTTAACTAACCCTTACCTAACCCTAACCCTTACTTAACCCTAACCCTTACCTAACCCTAACCCTTACCTAACCCTAACCCTTACCTAACCCTTAACTAACCCTAACCCTAACCCTTACCTAACCCTTACCTAACCCTAACCCTTACTTAACCCTAACCCTTGCCTAACCCTAACCCTTACCTAACCCTAACCCTTAATTAACCATAACCCTTACCTAACCCTTAACTAACCCTAACCCTTACCTAACCCTTACCTAACCCTAACCCTTGCCTAACCCTTACCCTTAACTAACCCTTACCTAACCCTAACCCTTAACTAACCCTAACCCTTACCTAACCCTAACCCTTAACTAACCCTAACCCTTAACTAACCCTAACCCTTACCTAACCCTAACTCTTAACTAACCCTAACCCTTACCTAACCCTAACCCTAACCTTAACCTTAACCCTAACCTTAACCTTAACCCTAACCCTTACCTAACCCTAACCTTTACCCTAACCCTTAACCCTTATCTAACCTTAACCCTAACCCTTACCTAAACTTAACGCTAACCTTTACCCTAACCCTTAACCCTTAACTAACCCTAACCTTTACCCTAACCCTAAACCTTATCTAACCCTAACCTTAACCCTAACCCTTACCTAAACCTAACCTTTACCCTAACCCTTAACCCTTAACCGTTAACCCTTACCTAACCCTAACTTTAACCCTAACCTTAACCCTAACCCTTACCTAACCCTAACCCTTATCTAACCCTAAACTTGACCCTTACCTTAACAATTTTACATTTCAACTTCGATTGGATCCCAAGGATCCCGGATAACAAGTGCCCTTCGACAGCATGAATGCATTCAGAGCTAAAGGGATAGAGGTTTACCTTTGACCTGATCAGGAAACATGTACCTGGCCTTATTAATAATATAGTACATATAGCCCCTTAAAGACCTAACTAAACCCATATGTTTGAGTGAAAATAGAGGTGACAGACCTATTTCCTGCAACTGGTTTTAAGCCAAACGTAATCCAGTATCTCTCCCTTTACTACACTTGACAGCAGCAAGCTAGGCTGCCTAGCAACCGCATTCCGCAGTGTCTATTAGGTCTGTCGGTAATGAAGTAAAGGTAATGAAGTAAAGGGAGCTGCAGCAAAGTAGTGAAAAGCCCCCGGCGGCCGTACTAATGGACTACTGCACCGAGAACAGCCTACAGTAACTTAAATACCAACAACATACAATACCTAGCATGTGTCTCATGTTGGAGTTATTGAGCATACAAACGCGCTCAAAAATGGGGAGAGCGTAAAACATTTAACAGCTTAATATCGGAAGATAAGAGAATATTGTAAAATGGTGCTTAATCTCTGCGGGAGAGGCTAGCACTGTAGCTTTGTGTAATATTGTAAGATTCCTGCCTTGTCCTTTGATGCCTGTATCATTTTCTCTTCTAAAGAGAGAACATTAGTGCTTTTGTGGCTGATGGAGCGTAGGCGCCGGGACAGGGAGGAGGAGAGGAAATGGAGAGAGGAAATAGATGGGGAGGTGGGCACAAATGTCTGGATTAGCCATTAGAGTCAATGAAATGCGCTCGCTGTGACCTCTTTCTGTTGGGAACGTGGGAGGTGGGGGAGGTTTCACTAGGTGAGAACTAGTACTGCTGCTGTTTGAGATTGCTCTAGGTCAGGGATATGTAAGCTTTTGTAGGCCCACAGACCATTAAAAATAAGTAGAAATTACATATTTTTGTGTGTTTTTAGGAACTGCAATCCTTTTCCTCCACCATGTGGGGAAATGTGTAGAATTGCATGAAATGAGTTAGAAAATTGCCAAATCTTCTTTCCTCCCCATGGCAAATTGTCACGTCTTCTCTCCTCCCCATGGCAAATTGTCATGTCTTCTCCTGCTCCTCACCTTCATTATGCACACCTGGCACTCATCATTATTATTCACGCCTGGAAATCATAGGGACCTTCCTTTTTTTCATTACTCAGTTGGTATTTATCCTGTGTTCATGCTATCTAGCTTCTGTTGCGCTGTCTCCTTTCATGTTTGTTGTTTCACCTGCACCTGCTTCTAACACATTGTATAGAATTGCATCAAACTTGCTTTGAAGCATAACATTTTCTCTACATCCAATGGCAAAATGTGCAGATTTGCAGGAAATGTACTTTAAAACATAAATTGTTTCTCTTTGCTTCACGAGGGGGGCTGCTAAAAGGTTTTGCGGGCAAGGTGGGGCCCTCATGATGAGTTCTGTTTTTGTGTGGCCCCTCCCCCATCGACGTTGCCCATCCCTTCTCTAGGCTGTGTTTTTAAACGGCCAATTTATACATATTTCAACACAAACATAATGTCGTGTCATACCTGTCCCACACACTCACACATACACGCATGCACATACAGACACACACAATTTATTCTACATTACCCTCAGTTACAGTTTCCTAACTTTATTGAACAACGTTGCCTGTCACATTCGATTGGATTTAGGCCTAAATGGTAGTGTAAGGAAGCAGTCATTTGCATCACTGGAGCCTGGCGTTGGAACAGAGAAAACCTCTAAGGCCTGATATCATTCAATTAAGGATACAGAGCAAACCGGAGATCCATACCTTCCTTTTATCTGTGAGCTGAAAGAGCTCCACTAGCACGTCCCTCTCTGCAGAGATGAAGATTTCAGGGTAATAAAACCCCAAATGAAAGGAATAAGCCAGAGAAGGAGAGTGACTGTGCAAGAGAGTTGAGAGGGGATGAGTTAATAGGCCATTGATTTTGAGGCGCACGACTTTGGTGAGATGACTAAGTACAGGCTTCCTGACCTCCATTAACAGAACGCAGAGAGAAGCTTCCCACAACAAGGCCATCCGTTTCCTGAATATGGGGGAGAGTGCGTGCGTGCGTGCCTATTTGTGTGTGGGGGATGGGGATACAGATAATGGCGAGCCAGATAGAATATGAGAGAAAGGAGGAGGCTAGAAGAGCGAGGATAATGGAGGAATTATGGGTGTACACTGTCTGACATTGATCCCTCCTCCATCTCTGCAGAGATAGTGGCATCAGTTACTGTCAACAACACAACACTATCCTCCAACATCAAAATAGCTTATCTTCTCTAATTACACTTGTTATAGCTAGGGGATCATGGTTGAAATGTTTTAGTCATTTAGCAGACGCTCTTATCCAGAGTGCCTTGCACAAGGGCACAGCAGCTGTTTTATCACCTATTCAGATTTGAACCAGAAACATTTTGGCTACTGGCCCAACACTCTTAACTACTAAGCTACCTGCAGCCATGCTGCTGAAGCCGGCAAGAGACGAGGGCAGCGGTGGCCTTCTGCCGCGAGGGCAGCGGTGGCCTTCTGCCGCGAGGGCAACGGTGGCCTTCTGCCGCGAGGGCAACGGTGGCCTTCTGCCGCAAGGGGTTCCCCCGAGCACTGGACTTAAGTGTCTGCCAGTGTGTTAAATGGGTAACTAGAGTAGTTGGAGTGTGGCCGTGATTTAGCTGACGTCAACTAGTGGATTGGTGGAATGACCACTACTGTAGCACGTGTGATAGGAAGTTAGTACAGCTCTGTGTGATAGGAAATTAGTACAGCTCTGTGTGATAGGAAGTTAGTACAGCTCTGTGTGATAGGAAGTTAGTACATCTCTGTGTAATAGGAAATTAGTACAGCTCTGTGTGAGAGGAAGTTAGTACAGCTCTGTGTGATAGGAAATTAGTACAGCTCTGTGTGATAGGAAATTAGTACAGCTCTGTGTGATAGGAAGTTAGTACAGCTCTGTGTGATAGGAAGTTAGTACATCTCTGTGTAATAGGAAATTAGTACAGCTCTGTGTGAGAGGAAGTTAGTACAGCTCTGTGTGATAGGAAATTAGTACAGCTCTGTGTGATAGGAAATTAGTACAGCTCTGTGTGATAGGAAGTTAGTACAGCTCTGTGTGATAGGAAGTTAGTACAGCTCTGTGTAATAGGAAATTAGTACAGCTCTGTGTGATAGGAAATTAGTACAGCTCTGTGTGATAGGAAATTAGTACAGCTCTGTGTGATAGGAAGTTAGTACAGCTCTGTGTAATAGGACATTTGTACAGATCTGTGTGATAGGAAGTTAGTACAGCTCTGTGTAATAGGAAATTAGTACAGCTCTGTGTGATAGGAAGTTAGTACAGCTCTGTGTGAGAGGAAATTAGTACAGCTCTGTGTGATAGGAAGTTAGTACAGCTCTGTGTGATAGGAAGTTAGTACAGCTCTGTGTGAGAGGAAATTAGTACACATCTGTGTAATAGGAAGTTAGTACAGCTCTGTGTAATAGGAAATTAGTACAGCTCTGTGTGAGAGGAAATTAGTACACATCTGTGTAATAGGAAGTTAGTACAGCTCTGTGTAATAGGAAATTAGTACAGCTCTGTGTGATAGGAAGTTAGTACAGCTCTGTGTGATAGGAAGTTAGTACAGCTCTGTGTGATAGGAAGTTAGTACAGCTCTGTGTGAGAGGAAATTAGTACAGCTCTGTGTGATAGGAAGTTAGTACAGCTCTGTGTGATAGGAAGTTAGTACAGCTCTGTGTGAGAGGATATTAGTACAGCTCTGTGTGATAGGAAGTTAGTACAGCTCTGTGTGAGAGGAAGTTAGTACAGCTCTGTGTGATAGGAAGTTAGTACAGCTCTGTGTGATAGGAAGTTAGTACAGCTCTGTGTGAGAGGAAGTTAGTACAGCTCTGTGTGATAGGAAGTTAGTACAGCTCTGTGTGATAGGAAGTTAGTACAGCTCTGTGTGATAGGAAGTTAGTACAGCTCTGTGTGAGAGGAAGTTAGTACAGCTCTGTGTGATAGGAAGTTAGTACAGCTCTGTGTGAGAGGAAGTTAGTACAGCTCTGTGTAATAGGAAGTTAGTACAGCTCTGTGTGAGAGGAAGTTAGTACAGCTCTGTGTAATAGGAAGTTAGTACAGCTCTGTGTGATAGGAAGTTAGTACAGCTCTGTGGTTTAGGAAGTTAGTACAGCTCTGTGTGATAGGAAGTTAGTACAGCTCTGTGTGATAGGAAGTTAGTACAGCTCTGTGTGATAGGAAGTTAGTACAGCTCTGTGTGATAGGAAGTTAGTACAGCTCTGTGTGAGAGGAAATTAGTACAGCTCTGTGTGATAGGAAATTAGTACACATCTGTGTAATAGGAAGTTAGTACAGATCTGTGTGAGAGGAAGTTAGTACAGCTCTGTGTGATAGGAAGTTAGTACAGCTCTGTGTGAGAGGAAGTTAGTACATCTCTGTGTGAGAGGAAATTAGTACACATCTGTGTAATAGGAAGTTAGTACAGATCTGTGTGAGAGGAAGTTAGTACAGCTCTGTGTGATAGGAAGTTAGTACAGCGCTGTGTGAGAGGAAGTTAGTACATCTCTGTGTAATAGGAAGTTAGTACAGCTCTGTGTGAGAGGAAGTTAGTACAGCTCTGTGTAATAGGAAGTTAGTACAGCTCTGTGTGAGAGGAAGTTAGTACAGCTCTCTGTAATAGGAAGTTAGTACACAGCTGTGTAATAGGAAGTTAGTACAGCTCTGTGTGTGAGGTAGGACTCTCTGCAGAGTGAAACCTTCCCCTGTACTAGTGTTGTCTTGAAACCAGTTTGTTTTTTACTTGGTTACCGATACCAGGTTTAGTTTCACGATTCTCGATACCATCACGATACTCGATACCATCACGATACTCGATTCCATCACGATACTCGATTCCATCACGATACTCGATACCATCACGATACTCGATTCCATCACGATACTCGATTCCATCACGATACTCGATACCATCACGATACTCGATTCCATCACGATACTCGAAACCATCACGATACTCATTACCATCACGACACTCGATTCCATCACGATACTCGATTCCACCACGACACTCGATTCCATCACGACACTCGATTCCATCACGATACTCGATTCCATCACGATACTCGATTCTTAAACGATGCCAGAAAAACAACGAAGGGTTCTTAGCCAAAGTCAGGGAATGACACTTGATCCAGACACATAATGTCAGCTTCTGATCTTTTCAATCATGTGGAATCTTTTGAGTTCAATGTTATCACATTAAAAACATTTTTTGCAAATATTTTTGACAGCATGTATGCATTCATTAATCAGTTATACAATCATGCAATCAATTTGACTTTAATTTGAGTTTAAAACAAATCTAACTACAAAACAACATTGTTTTAGAGGATTTCATGGGACTACTGATAACAAATGATCCTTTCCATTTAGGACTTATTTTATTGACAACTCCTAGGAGAGCATTACTTTATTGTACTCGTCAACAGCATTTGCATAGAAGAATCAATTTGTAATTTTTTCAACGTGTGTAGTGTCTCTTTGAGAAGTAATGATATCATTAGCAAGGCAGACTGTGTATGTGGAATCTAGTGGAGACAAAGAAATTAATACGTTTTTGGTGACGACAGAGACTAAGTGAATTTTTTGGTGACAATCAGCTTTGAAATAGCATATTTTGCTGTATGGTTTGCATATTATCACAAACAAAGTAGCCTACTACGAGTAGTGAATTGTTGTTGCTTCAGCTGGAAGCTAGCAAGGAAAGTTAGCCTACAAAGCTGGCAGCTACCGGTGTCATCTTGCATTGTAATGTGTTCTAGCCAAGGACATTGTTTTGCGAACAGTAATGAACAGTTTCAACATTTCTACATGCCGTGTTGCATTATTGAAGTGTATTAACTTTTGTACATCATGAGTGGAAGCCAACAATGTAGCCCAGACAGCTCTAGTAACGAATGAATAAATGGAGCAGGAACAAAAGTTCTTGTATCAACCATTTTCTATTGTTATTTTTTTCTCTCGGTATACCACGAAAAAAACCATTCTATACTCAGTCAGTATTGTAGTGTCAGCTCCTGTCCTTGTGCATGGCACTAAGCCTCCTCCAATCAATGAGAGCGTGGATAGAAAGTGGGCCCGCTGCGTGACGCTTGAAGTGCTGACTGCCTGAGCGATCACGACTGATCACCACCGAGGAGACCGACAAGGCTGTCTCTTCACCCCTCTCTCCCCTCTCCTTCCTTTCATCATCCAACCATCCATCCATCCATCTGGTGTGCCTCTAGCGGGGGCAGAAAGCGAGGAGTCAGTAGAGAGGCAGCCCTGGCGCCATCGACCCACCAGTCAAAGGATGTGACAGAATTAGGAGATGGGGGGAATTCATTGGGGAGCTGCAGCAGCCCTGGCAGCCCACAGCACCAAGATGTGTCAAAGGGAAGGACAGAGTCAGGTTTCAAACATCCACCATCCATCCACAGACAGACAAATCCCTCAATGAAGGCTGAAGGGAGGAGAAACCTCGGTCGAGTTCAGGAAACGTTTTGAAATGTTTGGAGACGAGGAGATGGTTTTCCGATGCTAAATGTTTTGCTAGAGTGAGCCCCAATTTTTCGATTTCCTCAATTGGAATGATTCAAAATATGAAGTAAAATTCCCATTTTCTATTCAATGTTCTTGAATGATATTCTCTGGCCCCAGTTGGTTTGTGGGGGTTGATATTGTTTTTCTAGTCTGTTTATGGGGCGGCAGGTAGCTTAGTGGTTAGAGCGTTGGCCTAGTAACTGGAAGGTTGCAAGATTGAATCCCCAAGCTGACAAAAGCACAGAGGACTTTAACATGGCGTTTCTGACAAGGTACCAGGTATCTGTCGTTCTGCCCCTGAACAAGGCAGTTAACCTGCTGTTCCTAGGCCGTCATTGAAAATAAGAATTTGTACTTAACTGACTTGCCTAGTCAAATAAAATAAATGTGACAGTGGTATCACCAGATGTGTGACAATAAGTTCACCCAACAGCCTCACATAGCAGTGTCACCTAGCTACCTCTTAATTATCTTCTTCCCATTTTCCCAGCCAATTAATATACTTTATGGATTTCTCTCTTACATTCTCTCTCTCTCTCTCTCTCTCTCTCTCTCTCTCTCTCTCTCTCTCTCTCTCTCTCTCTCTCTCCTTCCTCACATTTCTCCCTCTCTCTCATTTACTTCCTCACCTTTCTCCCTCTTTCTCTTGTCCTTCCTCACCTTTCTCCCCCTCTCCCTTCATTCCTCACCTTTCTCCCTCTCTCTCTTCCTTCCTCGCTTTTCTCTCTCTCTGTCTCTTTGTCTTTGAAATGAAGGGCAGCCTTGAGCAGTGTAGAGAGTTAACCTACTGTGTGTTCTTACTGACCTACTACTGTACATGATGTATCTATACACCTATCCAGGTCCCAAAGTCTTCATACCTATAACTTTGAGGTATTGTAGTTATACAAAGGTGTAATCAGCATGAAGGAATTATTTCATTTACACCCCATTTATCAGTCGTGTTATCGGTTGCGATATTGTTTGTGTTATCAGTCGTAGTCCAAGAAAGATTCTCTTTCCTTTTTCCTCTGTAGGTCTCTTCCATACTGCCTCCTAGAGGTCAACCGATTAATTGAAATGGCCGATTAATTCAGGCCAATTTCAAGTTTTCCTAACAATCGGCATTTTTGGATACCGATCATGGCCAATTACATTGCACTCCACGAGGAGACTGTGTGGCAGGTTGACTACCTGTTATGCGAGTGCAGCAAGGAGCAATCAGTTTTAACAATCAGTTTTAACATAATCACTAGTTGATGATATTACTAGATAATCTAGCTTGTCCTGGGTTGCATATAATCGATGCGGTGCCTGTCAATTTATCATTGAATCAGAGCCTTCTTCGCCAAACGGGTGATTAAAATTTGCCAAAAAAGCACTGTCGTTGCACCAATGTGTACCTAAATCAATACAAAAGTATATATTTTTAAACCTGCATATTTAGTTAATATTGCCTGCTAACATGAATTTATTTTAACAAGGGAAATTGTGTCACTTATCTTGCGTTCTGTGCAACAGGGTATATGCAGCAGTTTGGGCCGTCTTGCTCGTTGCGAACTGTGTGAAGACTATTTCTTCCTAACAAAGACAGCCAACTATCTCCTCCTTCCTCCCCTCTCTCCTACCTCCCCCCCTCTCTCCTCCCTCCTCCCCAATCTCCTCCCTCCTCGTCTCTCCTCCCTCCTTCCCTCTCTCCTCCCTCCTCCACTCTCTCCTCCCTCCTCCCCTATCTCCTCCCTCCTCCTCTCTCCTCCCTCCTCCCCTCTCTCCTCTCTTCTCCCTTCTCTCCTCCCTCCTCCCTTCTCCCCTCTCCCCTCCCTCCTACCCTCTCTCATTCCTCCTCCACTCTCTCCTCCTCTCTCTCCTCCCTCCTCCCCGACCTCCTTGTCACCTATCTCTTCCCCGCCTCTCCTCCCTCCTCCCTCCTCCCCTCTCTCCTCCCTCCTCCCCTCTCTCCTCCCTCCTCCCCGACCTCCTTCTCACCTATCTCTTCCCCCCCTCTCCTCCCTTCTCCCTCCTCCCCTCTCTCCTCCCTCCTCATTCTTGGAGTCTGTGAGGTGTTGTCAGGGACTTGCTGAGCAGGCTGCTGTTACACTCACACACTGATGACATGCCTGGGCTGGAGGGGTGGACAAAAGACCATCCAGCCACAAAAATATACATGTAGTCAGTATATCACACACATAAATACAGTCTCTCATAGTCATGTTATCTCTTCCTATTGGACAAACAACACAGTGCATACATAGCAAAGAGCCACATCAGAGTGGTGGGTGGCTGTGTGCAAGCACAGAGGACTTTAACATGGCATTTAGACAAGTTATTCTTATTCCAAGGACACAACGACACTCTTCCTGGGGGCACATCTCTCCACGCTCCTCTGGCCAGCTCCAGGGTTTCACAAATCTATTCTTGCCCCCCCCCCCCCCCCCCCCCAGACATTTCACTTTTTTTTTAAACCCTAAACTGGTAACCCAGATTCAACCAGTCACTAGCTTGGTGACCGGTTGACTAATTGAATCAGGTGTGCCATGTTAGGGATAAAACTAAAATGTGAAACGTCTGGGACGGCCGGAGGAGAGGGTTGGAAAAATCCTGAGCTGAACCTCCTTCCACCAACCAAGACGCAGCGCTAACATTCAGCCTCCAAGCTAATCGAGGTGCTTACATTGCCATTACAGATAATTGTACTGTTGTTGAATTGTTGTTACGCAGATGGTGTGTGTGGAGCATGTCCTGCACACACCGGTTACACACACACACACACACACACACACACACACACACAATTACCATCTGCCTTCATGTACGCACAAGCACACACCTACAGAGACACATCGTCTCTATTTCTACGCTTAAGTCTCTCACAGCTGGATTACTACGGTAATCGTCAAATGAAGATCTGATGGGCTCTGGGTTCCTTGGAGCCTCCTGCCTCGGCTGTCTAGGCCCACTGATAGAGCCACTACAACAGCCCAGCTAATAATTATTCTTAAGCGGGAACGGTAATTAGAAATAGCAACTTCATTAGTGACTGACAGAAACAGGTGACAAGACTAGGGAATAGTCCCATCGCCACCGATCCTACACACTCATTATCCACACCCTCTTTGTTCCTAATTATCCATTCCACACACACACAAACACACCTCTTTTTCACTTTTCCTCTTTGAGTTAGGCTTGTGTGTTTTGAGAGTAACGAGTGTTTTTTAAATAGTATTGTGTTAGCTTTGTAATCTGAAGGAGGTGAGGTAGTAAGTAGTGTGTTCCGAGTGGCCGTGATCTTGAAATGGTGTGAAAACAACTTGAAAAAGAGTGTTGTTGTGCTGTTGTTGTTGTTGTTGTTGTTTATGATCTGTTTATCAGCCTGGAGGAGATGTGTTGTTGATGTTGTTGTTTTGATCTGTTTATCAGCCTGGAGGAGATGTGTTGTTGTTGTTGATCTGTTTATCAGCCTGGAGGAGATGTGTTGTTGATGTTGTTGTTTTGATCTGTTTATCAGCCTGGAGGAGATGTGTTGTTGTTGTTGATCTGTTTATCAGCCTGGAGGAGATGTGTTGTTGATGTTGTTGTTTTGATCTGTTTATCAGCCTGGAGGAGATGTGTTGTTGATGTTGTTGTTTTGATCTGTTTATCAACCTGGAGGAGATGTGTTGTTGTTGTTGATCTGTTTATCAGCCCGGAGGAGATGTGTTGTTGATGTTGTTGTTTTGATCTGTTTATCAGCCTGGAAGAGATGTGTTGTTGTTGTTGATCTGTTTATCAGCCTGGAGGAGATGTGTTGTTGTTTTGATCAGTTTATCAGCCTGGAGGAGATGTGTTGTTGTTGTTGTTGTGTTGATCGGTTTATCAGCCTGGATGAGATGTGTTGTTGTTGTTGTTGTTGTGTTGATCGGTTTATCAGCCTGGAGGAGATGTGTTGTTGATCTTGTTGTTTTGATCTGTTTATCAGCCTGGAGGAGATGTGTTGTTGATCTTGTTGTTTTGATCGGTTTATCAGCCTGGAGGAGATGTGTTGTTGATTTTGTTGTTTTGATCTGTTTATCAGCCTGGAGGAGATGTGTTGTTGATCTTGTTGTTTTGATCGGTTTATCAGCCTGGAGGAGATGTGTTGTTGATCTTGTTGTTTTGATCGGTTTATCAGCCTGGAGGAGATGTGTTGTTGATCTTGTTGTTTTGATCTGTTTATCAGCCTGGAGGAGATGTGTTGTTGATCTTGTTGTTTTGATCGGTTTATCAGCCTGGAGGAGATGTGTTGTTGTTGTTGTTGTGTTGATCGGTTTATCAGCCTGGAGGAGATGTGTTGTTGATCTTGTTGTTTTGATCTGTTTATCAGCCTGGAGGAGATGTGTTGTTGTTTTGATCTGTTTATCAGCCTGGAGGAGATGTGCTGTTGATCTTGTTGTTTTGATCTGTTTATCAGCCTGGAGGAGATGTGTTGTTGTTGTTGATCTGTTTATCAGCATGGAGGAGATGTGTTGTTGATGTTGTTGTTTTGATCTGTTTATCAGCCTGGAGGAGATGTGTTGTTGTTGTTGATCTGTTTATCAGCCTGGAGGAGATGTGTTGTTGTTGTTGATCTGTTTATCAGCCTGGAGGAGATGTGTTGTTGATGTTGTTGTTTTGATCTGTTTATCAGCCTGGAGGAGATGTGTTGTTGTTGTTGATCTGTTTATCAGCCTGGAGGAGATGTGTTGTTGTTGTTGATCTGTTTATCAGCCTGGAGGAGATGTGTTCTTGTTTTGATCAGTTTATCAGCCTGGAGGAGATGTGTTGTTGTTGTTGTTGTTTTGATCGGTTTATCAGCCTGGAGGAGATGTGTTGTTGTTGTTGTTGTGTTGATCGGTTTATCAGCCTGGAGGAGATGTGTTGTTGATCTTGTTGTTTTGATCTGTTTATCAGCCTGGAGGAGATGTGTTGTTGATCTTGTTGTTTTGATCTGTTTATCAGCCTGGAGGAGATGTGTTGTTGTTGTTGTTGTGTTGATCGGTTTATCAGCCTGGAGGAGATGTGTTGTTGATCTTGTTGTTTTGATCTGTTTATCAGCCTGGAGGAGATGTGTTGTTGTTTTGATCTGTTTATCAGCCTGGAGGAGATGTGCTGTTGATCTTGTTGTTTTGATCTGTTTATCAGCCTGGAGGAGATGTGTTGTTGTTGTTGATCTGTTTATCAGCCTGGAGGAGATGTGTTGTTGTTGTTGATCTGTTTATCAGCCTGGAGGAGATGTGTTGTTGTGTTGATCGGTTTATCAGCCTGGAGGAGATGTGTTGTTGATCTTGTTGTTTTGATCTGTTTATCAGCCTGGAGGAGATGTGTTGTTGATCTTGTTGAGTGAGTCACTCCCATTCCCATGGCCTACACCAGGGGTAGACAACCCTGTTCCTGGACCCTTTACACCAGGGTAGACAACCCTGTTCCTGGACCCTTTACACCAGGGGTAGACAACCCTGTTCCTGGACTCTTTACACCAGGGGTAGACAACCCTGTTCCTGGACCCTTTACACCAGGGGTAGACAACCCTGTTCCTGGACCCTATACACCAGGGGTAGACAACCCTGTTCCTGGACTATTTACACCAGGGGTAGACAACCCTGTTCCTGGACTCTTTACACCAGGGGTAGACAACCCTGTTCCTGGACTCTTTACACCAGGGTAGACAACCCTGTTCCTGGACTATTTACACCAGGGTAGACAACACTGTTCCTGGACTCTTTACACCAGGGTAGGCAACCCTGTTCCTGGACTCTATACACCAGGGGTAGACAACCCTGTTCCTGGACTCTTTACACCAGGGTAGACAACTCTGTTCCTGGACCCTTTACACCAGGGTAGACAACCCTGTTCCTGGACCCTTTACACCAGGGGTAGACAACCCTGTTCCTGGACTCTTTACACCAGGGGTAGACAACCCTGTTCCTGGACCCTTTACACCAGGGGTAGACAACCCTCTTCCTGGACCCTATACACCAGGGGTAGACAACCCTGTTCCTGGACTATTTACGCCAGGGGTAGACAACCCTGTTCCTGGACTCTTTACACCAGGGGTAGACAACCCTGTTCCTGGACTCTTTACACCAGGGTAGACAACCCTGTTCCTGGACTATTTACACCAGGGTAGACAACACTGTTCCTGGACTCTTTACACCAGGGTAGGCAACCCTGTTCCTGGACTCTATACACCAGGGGTAGACAACCCTGTTCCTGGACTCTTTACACCAGGGTAGACAACTCTGTTCCTGGACCATTTACACCAGGGGTAGACAACCCTGTTCCTGGACTCTATACACCAGGGGTAGACAACCCTGTTCCTGGACTCTTTACACCAGGGGTAGACAACCCTGTTCCTGGACTCTTTACACCAGGGGTAGACAACCCTGTTCCTGGACTCTTTACACCAGGGTAGACAACCCTGTTCCTGGACTCTTTACACTAGGGTAGACACCACTGTTCCTGGACTCTTTACACCAGGGTAGGCAACCCTGTTCCTGGACTCTATACACCAGGGTAGACAACACTGTTCCTGGACTCTTTACACCAGGGGTAGACAACCCTGTTCCTGGACTCTTTACACCAGGGTAGACAACTCTGTTCCTGGACCCTTTACACCAGGTTAGACAACCCTGTCCCTGTACTCTTTACACCAGGGTAGACAACTCTGTTCCTGGACCATTTACACCAGGGTAGACAACCCTGTTCCTGGACTCTATACACCAGGGGTAGACAACCCTGTTCCTGGACTCTTTACACCAGGGTAGACAACCCTGTTCCTGGACCATTTACACCAGGGTAGACAACCCTGTTCCTGGACTCTTTACACCAGGGTAGACAACCCTGTTCCTGGACTCTATACACCAGGGGTAGACAACCCTGTTCCTGTACTCTTTACACCAGGGGTAGACAACCCTGTTCCTGGACTCTTTACACCAGGGTAGACAACCCTGCTCCTGGAGGCATGTTTTTCCCTCTAGGCACCACACTGAGCTACTTAGATCATTGATCAGTTCAGTGTCTACCTAAATTCAACATAGCTGGTCTTCCAGGTCGATTAAAACAAAAAGAGGACGTGAATTTGGCCCTCCAGGACCAGGGTGGCAAGTTCGCTACCGTACTTGTCATGACAATAAGCCATCCATCATTATCATACACTCTGCAATAACACAAGGTCACATGATTATGTAACTTTATCCAGCTGGCTTCGTTGTGTTTTATTCTCAGTATTGCGGTCAATTCCAAACCAACCCCTAACCCCTAATTACTGCCCCCTAGCCCCTACCCCCTATCCCCTACCCCCTACCCCCTAGGCACTCCTGTAGATCAGAAGGCAAGGTAAAATCATTACCATACAACTTTAACCTATCAGATCATTTTGGATGTTCAATAGTGCCTAGGGGTTGATGTGGAATGAATTGGGTTCTGATATTCCGTCCTACTACTGCCTTCAGGCCCTTTTGTTATTGATCTGAGACTTGACCTTTGACCTGGGGTAGAGATTCACCTTTTAATGATGACTGATGTCATGTGTAGATCTGTAGGGTCCACTGCTGCAACCTATGGGATAACAAGGTTGGTGTGTGGAACCAGTAATATTACATTTGATTTGTTCGTCCAATCATATGTTGTTTCAATGTCCAATCATATTTATATCATTTATAGGGCCTGTTTTTTCATGATATGTGACATATCTGTCAAAGAAAACAAATCCAATGGACTAATCACTGCTAATAGGCATTGATTCAAATCTTCTCCTTTGGCATTGAGAGCACATTGGCTTAAAATGAACACACGGGAGTGAAAATAGATAAAGAATGAAAGAAATCAAGAAGCAAATGGAGAAGAGAGAGCGGTGGAGAGGACTCATTAGGCCGTGTGTTAATCTGTGAGTGGGGAGTGGAGTGGATGGGCTTTTGTAGCTTTTAATTACCTATCAATGTGCTCTCCTGATCAGGGCCTTTACAGCTGGGTGGAGAGGAGAGGAGAGGAGAGGAGAGGAGAGGAGAGGAGAGGAGAGGAGAGGAGAGGAGAGGAGAGGAGAACGAGTGGGGGAGACACACCACACAAGAGTAGAAGGGAACAAGTACGACTCGTAAATAAACCAATGGGGCTGAAGGATACGGAGGAGAATACGTTTAAATGCACTCTGCCACACTAAAGGTCACAGATTGTGCAGACTCTGCGTTTAGACTCTGAGTTTAAACACAGTGAAATAGCACTGTGGTCCTGGGGCCATTCTCTCTCCATCCTCTCCCTCTTCCTGCGTGGCCACCATGGAACAATCTAATTGTGCAAAGATTTTCTCGGTTGGTGACCTTTGTGGCACGTCCATGTTGGATCCTACCACCAGAGGGGTCACTGAGGGGAAGGGGTGAGAGAGGAGGACAGGCATGACAGTGACTTGTGACCAGCCCCGAGTCTCCATGCAATGCACCAGCTGCCAAACAGTCCATGGGCATTGTTTAAGATTATACTGTGATCTGAGTTGATTCACACACTCAAACACACATACTGTACACACACACACACTCAAGCACTCACACACACAAAGGCTGGAACAGATTTAGGTCTGTGGCGTGAATCGTCAAGTGCATGTATGACACTTATCCAGTCATTATCAGTTGGTTTCAGGAGGTTTAGGGAAGTTTCTTGTATCCAAAAGGCACCTGGACAATGGGCTGAGACACCTGGACTATGGGCTAAGACACCTGGACAATGGGCTAAGACACCTGGACAATGGGCTAAGACACCTGGACAATGGGCTAAGACACCTGGACTATGGGCTAAGACACCTGGACAATGGGCTAAGACACCTGGACAATGGGCTAAGACACCTGGACAATGGGCTAAGACACCTGGACTATGGGCTAAGACACCTGGACAATGGGCTAAGACACCTGGACAATGGGCTAAGACACCTGGACTATGGGCTAAGACACCTGGACAATGGGCTAAGACACCTGGACTATGGGCTAAGACACCTGAACTATGGGCTAAGACACCTGGACTAAGGGATAGACACATGTCATTGCTTGGCTACTCCAAGATGTCGGTGGTAGGCAGGCGACTGTCGCATCCATCCTGATTAGAATTCACATTGATATTCTCTCGGATCAATCCTGCATAATAATGCTCTGACATTTGGACAAGGGCCTGCCCGTGGCTGTGTCCGTGTGTGGGTGTGTGTGGGTGTGCACGCACTCATGAGCAAGTATGAGACGAGCATTAGCGCTTGGCGGGGGTGATGCTTTATGAGCAGAGTGTGTCAGTGATCAATCAGAAAGGAAGTTAGCCCTTGAGAACCATTGATCCCTCCTCCAGCCTGCAGAATGTGCATGTATCCCCTCATACTGTACATCAACAGCCTGACGCTTTATCAAGACAGATAGATGAAAGGCTGCGTTACAGACACTAAACATTTCCAGGATACTTGGCTCGTGATTTATGCCAGCAGCAGTCCTTTTAAACAACTTTTCAACATGAATGTGAGACCGTGATGCAACATGTGGGCATATAAAACAGCTGGAAATAAGAATATATTTGAAAGTTTGAGGATGTGGAACCCATCAGTTTAGATCACTGATCCAATGTTTATGTGTAGGGCTTTCTAAGTGAGGATAGAGGAGTGTCTCTCTTTCTGGTTGTCTCTCGCCATCTCTCTCTCCCTCTCTCTCTATCCCTTTCTCTCTCCCCCCTCTACCTCCCCCTCACCCTCTCTCTCTCGCCATCCCTTTCTCTCTCGCCATCCCTTTCTCTCTCTCTATCCCTTCCTCTTTCTCCCTCTCTCTCCCTCTCTCTCTATCCCT
This sequence comes from Oncorhynchus clarkii lewisi, assembly GCF_045791955.1. Lineage (NCBI taxonomy): Eukaryota > Metazoa > Chordata > Actinopteri > Salmoniformes > Salmonidae > Oncorhynchus > Oncorhynchus clarkii. The sequence goes on along the minus strand of NC_092167.1, from coordinate 41,270,999 downwards.
TTCTCTCTCCCCCCTCTACCTCACCCTCTCTCTCTCGCCATCCCTTTCTCTCTCGCCATCCCTTTCTCTCTCTCTATCCCTTCCTCTTTCTCCCTCTCTCTCCCTCTCTCCCCATCCCTTTCTCTCTCCCCCCTCTACCTCCCCCCCTCTCTCTCTCTCTCCATCCCTTTCTCTCTCTCTATCCCTTTCTCCCCCCCTACCTCCCTCTTTCCCTCTCTCTCTCCATCCCTTTCTCTCGCCCCCCTCTACCTCCCCCTCTCTCTCTCTCTCTCCATCCCTTTCTCTCTCTATCCTTTTCTCTCTCTCTCTCTCCCTCTCTCTCTCTCTCTCTCTCTCTCTCTCTCTCTCTCTCTCTATATATCATTTTCTCCTCCCTCTACCTCCCCCTCTCCCTCTCTCTCTCTCTATCCCTTTCTCTCTCTCTCTCCATCCCTTTTTCTCTCTCTATCCCTTTCTCTTTCTCTCCCTCTCCATCTCTCTCTCTATTCCTTTCTCTCTCTCTCTCCATCCCTTTCTCTCTCTCTATCCCTTTCTCTCTCTCTCCCTCTCTCTCTCTCTATCCCTTTCTCTCTCCCTCTCTCTCTATCCCTTTCACTCTCTCTCTCTCTATCCCTTCCTCTTTCTCCCTCTCTCTCCCTCTCCCTCTCTCCATCTATCCCTCCCTATCACTCTCTCGCCCCCTCTCCTCCTCCCTCTCCCAGTCCAGTTCCACAGTATATGACTTCTTTATGTACTAGTGATGGTTTGTTAATTAACATGTAATCCCCTGACAGTCGGCCCTGACAGCTTTTATTCTCTCCCTCTGTGGACGGAAGGCAGCTAGCAGCGGCACATTAAAAGTTAGGGATAGCCTGTCATCTCCTGTCAACACCATATAATGGCAGAGATAGAGAGAGGGAGGGAGAGAGAGGGGGATTGTGTATGTGTGTGTCTGTGTGTATGTGTGTGCGTGCGTTTGAGTCTGCATATATGTATGGGTGTGCAAGAGACAGAGAGAATGACAGAAAGAAAACGAGAGAGAGAAAGATTTCGTGTTTGCATCAGCCAGCCTAATGTAATTTGTCCCAGCCCCGTGTTGTCAGGGTGCTGTCCACACGGCTGTGGTGCTGAAACTCAGAGACCAGAGAGCGCTGCTGTGCTATCCCCCATTGGGGAGGCCGTAGTGTTGTTTTCCCCCATTCCGGCCCTGTTTTTTCCGCTTCGGAGTGCTGTGAGAACCACACAGCATGGGGACTGTCCATCGCAGCCTGGTGCTGAAACCTGGAATGCCACTGTAGAGGAGAAGGTAGGTAGAGGCAGGAGCTTTCCCTCCACAACACGGCAATACAGGCTTTAGGTTTCAGCTCTGAGTGGGAGCTGTGGGTTTCCCTCCATAGCCTTAGAATAAAACACTGTTGGCTGTTAACAAGTAGTGCACTGTGTATGGAATAGGGTGCCCTTTAGGACTCTAGACTGGCTGCTTAGTTCATGGTCTTGGGTTGGATGCTGATTTGCAGTGATGCATCATCTATCTTTTAAATCTTTATATGAGGGAGTCTACAGACACTCTATTAAACCCTTTCACCGTATGATGTTACCTCACTAACTTATAAAACACTTGGAAATGAGAACATGAAGTGCTCTGGGAAATCAACCCCCCCCACACAACCTCACACTCCCCAGTCTCCACACACCTCCCCATGGTCCCTTACCCCCCCCCCCCCCCCCCCCCCCCCTTCCTCTCACCTGACTGACTTTCAATCACAGAGCTAATCTGCTGGGAGAGAAGCCCCATACTGGCTGGAAATGAAACCGGTTCCCTGTGTGTCTCCCCCATCCTCCCTCCTCTCACCAGCCCTTCAAAGACGTGACAGAACAACATGGCTGACGCGTTCACGTCCCGCTTCATTACTTTCTCTCAATATTTCTCTCACTATTACAGCAGCTGGACCTTGCGCTGTTGGGAAGCCAACATTGCTTTACAGCTTGTAGTTTTGCATGTACAATACTGTAGAAAGTCTGAGGTGGTGAAGGACTCCGCTGCTCCGTAATACAGGGGCCCTATGAAGACCACAGCAGCACCTCTCTGAGTCTAGGCTGTGCCCCACTGACAGGCCAGAAAATGGAGTAGGATCCTGCTGGTGTGTGTGGGTGGGTGTGTGTTTCATTCTAATGCCGAAGCCACTGGGGGCTAGCTGTACTCCTCAGGTCGAAGGCATTATGCAGAAGAGCCCTTAGGGACAGTGATGGGGATCTTACTTAGAAATATGGCTGGCATGGATGGAGACAGAGAACTATAGAGAAGGAGTGGTGGCTCTCCATGATATACATCTATTTGCATGTGACTAGACTCTCCTCTCACCATTTTCCTTCCCCCTCTCTCTCCTTCCCCCTTTCTCTCCCTCCATGTTTCTCTCCTTCCCCCTTTCTCTCCCTCCATGTCTCTCTCCTTCCCCCTTTCTCTCCCTCCATGTTTCTCTCCTTCCCCCTTTCTCTCCCTCCATGTCTCTCTCCTTCCCCCTTTCTCTCCTTCCATGTTTCACTCTTTCCCCATCTCTCTCCTTCCCCCTTTCTCTCCCTCCATGTTTCACTCCTTCCCCCTCTCTCTCCTTCCCCCTTTCTCTCCCTCCATGTTTCTCTCCTTCCCCCTGTCTCTCCCTCCATGTCTCTCTCCTTCCCCCTTTCTCTCCCTCCATGTTTCACTCCTTCCCCCTCTCTCTCCTTCCCCCTTTCTCTCCCTCCATGTTTCACTCCTTCCCCCTCTCTCTCCTTCCCCCTTTCTCTCCCTCCATTTTTCTCTCCTTCCCCCTGTCTCTCTCTCCATGTCTCTCTCCTTCCCCCTTTCTCTCCCTCCATGTTTCACTCATTCCCCCTCTCTCTCCTTCCCCCTTTCTCTCCCTCCATGTTTCACTCCTTCCCCCTCTCTCTCCTTCCCCCTTTCTCTCCCGCCATGTTTCTCTCCTTCCCCCTTTCTCTCCCTCCATGTCTCTCTCCTTCCCCCTTTCTCTCCCTCCATGTTTCACTCCTTCCCCCTGTCTCTCCTTCCCCCTTTCTCTCCCTCCATGTTTCTCTCCTTCTCCCACACTCCTTCCCCCTTTCTCTCCCTCCATGTTTCTCTCCTTCCCCTTCTCTATCCTTCCCCCTTTCTCTCCCTCCATGTTTCTCTCCTTCCCCCGCTCTCCCCTTCCCCCTTTCTCTCCCTCCATGTTTCTCTCCTTCCCCCTCTCTCTCCTTCCCCCTTTCTCTCCCTCCATGTTTCTCTCCTTCCCCCTCTCTCTCCTTCCCCCTTTCTCTCCCTCCATGTCTCTCTCCTTCACCCTTTCTCTCCCTCCATGTTTCTCTCCTTCCCCCTCTCTCTCCTTCCCCATTTCTCTCCCTCCATGTTTCTCTCCTTCCCCCTTTCTCTTCCTCCATGTTTCACTCCTTCCCCCTCTCTCTCCTTCCCACTCTCTCTCCTTCCCCCTTTCTCTCCCTCCATGTTTCACTCCTTCCCCCTTTCTCTCCCTCCATGTTTCTCTACTTCCCCCGCTGTCTCCTTCCCCCTTTCTCTCCCTCCATGTTTCACTCCTTCCCCCTCTCTCTCCTTCCCCCTTTCTCTCCCTCCATGTTTCTCTCCTCCCCCCTTTCTCTCCCTCCATGTCTCTCTCCTTCCCCCTTTCTCTCCCTTCATGTTTCTCTCCTTCCCCCTTTCTCTCCCTCCATGTCTCTCTCCTTCCCCCTTTCTCTCCCTCCATGTTTCACTCCTTCCCCCTCTCTCTACTTCCCACTTTCCCTCCCTCCATGTTTCACTCCTTCCCCCTCTCTCTCCTTCCCCCTTTCTCTCCCTCCATGTTTCTCTCCTTCCCCCTTTCTCTCCCTCCATGTCTCTCTCCTTCCCCCTTTCTCTTCCTCCATGTTTCACTCCTTCCCCCTCTCTCTCCTTCCCCCTTTCTCTCCCTCCATGTTTCTCTCCTTCCCCCACTCTCTCCTTCCCCCTTTCTCTCCCTCCATGTTTCTCTCCTTCCCCCTCTCTCTCCTTCCCCCTTTCTCTCCCTCCATGTTTCTCTCCTTAACCCTTTCTCTCCCTCCATGTCTCTCTCCTTCCCCCTTTCTCTCCCTCCATGTTTCACTCCTTCCCCCTCTCTCTCCTTCCCCCTTTCTCTCCCTCCATGTTTCTCTCCTTCCCCCTCTCTCTCCTTCCCCCTTTCTCTCCATCCATGTATCACTCCTTCCCCGTCTCTCTCCTTCCCCCTTTCTCTCCCTCCATGTTTCTCTCCTTCCCCCTTTCTCTCCCTCCATGTTTCTCTCCTTCCCCCTTTCTCTCCCTCCATGTTTCTCTCCTTTCCCCTTTCTCTCCCTCCATGTTTCTCTCCTTCCCCCTTTCTCTCCCTCCATGTTTCTCTCCTTCCCCCTTTCTCTCCCTCCATGTTTCTCTCCTTTCCCCTTTCTCTCCCTCCATGTTTCTCTCCTTCCCCCTTTCTCTCCCTCCATGTCTCTCTCCTTCCCCCTTTCTCTCCCTCCATGTTTCTCTCCTTCCCCCACTCTCTCCTTCCCCCTTTCTCTCCCTCCATGTTTCACTCCTTCCCCCTCTCTCTCCTTCCCCTTTCTCTCCCTCCATGTTTCTCTCCTTCCCCCTTTCTCTCCCTCCATGTCTCTCTCCTTCCCCCTTTCTCTCCCTCCATGTTTCACTCCTTCCCCATGTCTCTCCTTCCCCCTTTCTCTCCCTCCATGTTTCTCTCCTTCCCCCTCTCTCTCCTTCCCCCTTTCTCTCCCTCCATGTTTCTCTCCTCCCCCTTTCTCTCCTTCCCCCTTTCTCTCCCTCCATGTCTCTCTCCTTCCCCCTTTCTCTCCCTCCATGTTTCACTCCTTCCCCCTGTCTCTCCTTCCCCCTTTCTCTCCCTCCATGTTTCACTCCTTCCCCCTTTCTCTCCCTCCATGTTTCTCTACTTCCCCCGCTGTCTCCTTCCCCCTTTCTCTCCCTCCATGTTTCACTCCTTCCCCCTCTCTATCCTTCCCCCTTTCTCTCCCTCCATGTTTCTCTCCTTCCCCCTTTCTCTCCCTCCATGTCTCTCTCCTTCCCCCTTTCTCTCTCTCCATGTTTCTCTCCTTCCCCCTTTCTCTCCCTCCATGTCTCTCTCCTTCCCCCTTTCGCTCCCTCCATGTTTCACTCCTTCCCCCTCTCTCTCCTTCCCCCTTTCTTTCCCTCCATGTTTCACTCCTTCCCCCTCTCTCCCCTTCCCCCTTTCTCTCCCTCCATGTTTCTCTCCTTCCCCCTTTCTCTCCCTCCATGTCTCTCTCCTTCCCCCTTTCTCTCCCTCCATGTTTCACTCCTTCCCACTCTCTCTCCTTCCCCCTTTCTCTCCCTCCATGTTTCTCTCCTTCCCCCACTCTCTCCTTCCCCCTTTCTCTCCCTCCATGTTTCACTCCTTCCCCCTCTTTCTCCTTCCCCCTTTCTCTCCCTCCATGTTTCTCTCCTTCACCCTTTCTCTCCCTCCATGTCTCTCTCCTTCCCCCTTTCTCTCCCTCCATGTTTCACTCCTTCCCCCTCTCTCTCCTTCCCCCTTTCTCTCCCTCCATGTTTCTCTCCTTCCCCCTCTCTCTCCTTCCCCTTTTCTCTCCCTCCATGTTTCTCCCCCCCCCCTCTCTCTCCTTCCCCCTTTCTCTCCCTCCATGTCTCTCTCCTTCCCCCTTTCTCTCCCTCCATGTTTCACTCCTTCCCCCTCTCTCTCCTTCCCCCTTTCTCTCCCTCCATGTTTCTCTACTTCCCCCGCTGTCTCCTTCCCCCTTTCTCTCCCTCCATGTTTCACTCCTTCCCCCTCTCTCTCCTTCCCCGTTTCTCTCCCTCCATGTTTCTCTCCTCCCCCCTTTCTCTCCCTCCATGTCTCTCTCCTTCCCCCTTTCTCTCTCTCCATGTTTCTCTCCTTCCCCCTTTCTCTCCCTCCATGTCTCTCTCCTTCCACCTTTCTCTCCCTCCATGTCTCTCTCCTTCCCCCTTTCTCTCCCTCCATGTTTCACTCCTTCCCCCTGTCTCTCCTTCCCCCTTTCTCTCCCTCCATGTTTCTCTCCTTCTCCCACACTCCTTCCCCCTTTCTCTCCCTCCATGTTTCACTCCTTCCCCGTCTCTATCCTTCCCCCTTTCTCTCCCTCCATGTTTCTCTCCTTCCCCCGCTCTCCCCTTCCCCCTTTCTCTCCCTCCATGTTTCTCTCCTTCCCCCTCTCTCTCCTTCCCCCTTTCTCTCCCTCCATGTTTCTCTCCTTCCCCCTCTCTCTCCTTCCCCCTTTCTCTCCCTCCATGTCTCTCTCCTTCACCCTTTCTCTCCCTCCATGTTTCTCTCCTTCCCCATCTCTCTCCTTCCCCATTTCTCTCCCTCCATGTTTCTCTCCTTCCCCCTTTCTCTTCCTCCATGTTTCACTCCTTCCCCCTCTCTCTCCTTCCCACTCTCTCTCCTTCCCCCTTTCTCTCCCTCCATGTTTCACTCCTTCCCCCTTTCTCTCCCTCCATGTTTCTCTACTTCCCCCGCTGTCTCCTTCCCCCTTTCTCTCCCTCCATGTTTCACTCCTTCCCCCTCTCTCTCCTTCCCCCTTTCTCTCCCTCCATGTTTCTCTCCTCCCCCCTTTCTCTCCCTCCATGTCTCTCTCCTTCCCCCTTTCTCTCCCTTCATGTTTCTCTCCTTCCCCCTTTCTCTCCATCCATGTCTCTCTCCTTCCCCCTTTCTCTCCCTCCATGTTTCACTCCTTCCCCCTCTCTCTACTTCCCACTTTCCCTCCCTCCATGTTTCACTCCTTCCCCCTCTCTCTCCTTCCCCCTTTCTCTCCCTCCATGTTTCTCTCCTTCCCCCTTTCTCTCCCTCCATGTCTCTCTCCTTCCCCCTTTCTCTTCCTCCATGTTTCACTCCTTCCCCCTCTCTCTCCTTCCCCCTTTCTCTCCCTCCATGTTTCTCTCCTTCCCCCACTCTCTCCTTCCCCCTTTCTCTCCCTCCATGTTTCACTCCTTCCCCCTCTCTCTCCTTCCCCCTTTCTCTCCCTCCATGTTTCTCTCCTTAACCCTTTCTCTCCCTCCATGTCTCTCTCCTTCCCCCTTTCTCTCCCTCCATGTTTCACTCCTTCCCCCTCTCTCTCCTTCCCCCTTTCTCTCCCTCCATGTTTCTCTCCTTCCCCCTCTCTCTCCTTCCCCCTTTCTCTCCATCCATGTATCACTCCTTCCCCGTCTCTCTCCTTCCCCCTTTCTCTCCCTCCATGTTTCTCTCCTTCCCCCTTTCTCTCCCTCCATGTTTCTCTCCTTCCCCCTTTCTCTCCCTCCATGTTTCTCTCCTTTCCCCTTTCTCTCCCTCCATGTTTCTCTCCTTCCCCCTTTCTCTCCCTCCATGTTTCTCTCCTTCCCCCTTTCTCTCCCTCCATGTTTCTCTCCTTTCCCCTTTCTCTCCCTCCATGTTTCTCTCCTTCCCCCTTTCTCTCCCTCCATGTCTCTCTCCTTCCCCCTTTCTCTCCCTCCATGTTTCTCTCCTTCCCCCACTCTCTCCTTCCCCCTTTCTCTCCCTCCATGTTTCACTCCTTCCCCCTCTCTCTCCTTCCCCTTTCTCTCCCTCCATGTTTCTCTCCTTCCCCCTTTCTCTCCCTCCATGTCTCTCTCCTTCCCCCTTTCTCTCCCTCCATGTTTCACTCCTTCCCCATGTCTCTCCTTCCCCCTTTCTCTCCCTCCATGTTTCTCTCCTTCCCCCTCTCTCTCCTTCCCCCTTTCTCTCCCTCCATGTTTCTCTCCTCCCCCTTTCTCTCCTTCCCCCTTTCTCTCCCTCCATGTCTCTCTCCTTCCCCCTTTCTCTCCCTCCATGTTTCACTCCTTCCCCCTGTCTCTCCTTCCCCCTTTCTCTCCCTCCATGTTTCACTCCTTCCCCCTTTCTCTCCCTCCATGTTTCTCTACTTCCCCCGCTGTCTCCTTCCCCCTTTCTCTCCCTCCATGTTTCACTCCTTCCCCCTCTCTATCCTTCCCCCTTTCTCTCCCTCCATGTTTCTCTCCTTCCCCCTTTCTCTCCCTCCATGTCTCTCTCCTTCCCCCTTTCTCTCTCTCCATGTTTCTCTCCTTCCCCCTTTCTCTCCCTCCATGTCTCTCTCCTTCCCCCTTTCGCTCCCTCCATGTTTCACTCCTTCCCCCTCTCTCTCCTTCCCCCTTTCTTTCCCTCCATGTTTCACTCCTTCCCCCTCTCTCCCCTTCCCCCTTTCTCTCCCTCCATGTTTCTCTCCTTCCCCCTTTCTCTCCCTCCATGTCTCTCTCCTTCCCCCTTTCTCTCCCTCCATGTTTCACTCCTTCCCACTCTCTCTCCTTCCCCCTTTCTCTCCCTCCATGTTTCTCTCCTTCCCCCACTCTCTCCTTCCCCCTTTCTCTCCCTCCATGTTTCACTCCTTCCCCCTCTTTCTCCTTCCCCCTTTCTCTCCCTCCATGTTTCTCTCCTTCACCCTTTCTCTCCCTCCATGTCTCTCTCCTTCCCCCTTTCTCTCCCTCCATGTTTCACTCCTTCCCCCTCTCTCTCCTTCCCCCTTTCTCTCCCTCCATGTTTCTCTCCTTCCCCCTCTCTCTCCTTCCCCTTTTCTCTCCCTCCATGTTTCTCCCCCCCCCTCTCTCTCCTTCCCCCTTTCTCTCCCTCCATGTCTCTCTCCTTCCCCCTTTCTCTCCCTCCATGTTTCACTCCTTCCCCCTCTCTCTCCTTCCCCCTTTCTCTCCCTCCATGTTTCTCTACTTCCCCCGCTGTCTCCTTCCCCCTTTCTCTCCCTCCATGTTTCTCTCCTTCCCCCTCTCTCTCCTTCCCCGTTTCTCTCCCTCCATGTTTCTCTCCTCCCCCCTTTCTCTCCCTCCATGTCTCTCTCCTTCCCCCTTTCTCTCTCTCCATGTTTCTCTCCTTCCCCCTTTCTCTCCCTCCATGTCTCTCTCCTTCCACCTTTCTCTCCCTCCATGTTTCACTCCTTCCCCCTCTCTCTCCTTCCCCCTTTCTCTCCCTCCATGTTTCACTCCTTCCCCCTCTCTCTCCTTCCCCCTTTCTCTCCCTCCATGTTTCTCGCCTTCCCCCTTTCTCTCCCTCCATGTCTCTCTCCTTCCCCCTTTCTCTCCCTCCATGTTTCACTCCTTCCCACTCTCTCTCCTTCCCCCTTTCTCTCCCTCCATGTTTCTCTCCTTCCCCCACTCTCTCCTTCCCCGTTTCTCTCCCTCCATGTTTCACTCCTTTCCCCTCTCTCTCCTTCCCCCTTTCTCTCCCTCCATGTTTCTCTCCTTCACCCTTTCTCTCCCTCCATGTCTCTCTCCTTCCCCCTTTCTCTCCCTCCATGTTTCACTCCTTCCCCCTCTCTCTCCTTCCCCCTTTCTCTCCCTACATGTTTCTCCCCTTCCCCCTCTCTCTCCTTCCCCCTTTCTCTCCATCCATGTATCACTCCTTCCCCCTCTCTCTCCTTCCCCCTTTCTCTCCTTCCATGTTTCTCTCCTTCCCCCTCTCTCTCCTTCCCCCTTTCTCTCCCTCCATGTTTCTCTCCTTCCCCCTTTCTCTCCCTCCATGTTTCACTCCTTCCCCCTTTCTCTCCCTCCATGTTTCTCTCCTTCCCCCTTTCTCCCCCTCCAGTGTTTCTCTCCTCCCCCTCTCTCTACTTCCCCCTTTCTCTCCCTCCATGTTTCTCTCCTTCCCGCTTTCTCTCCCTCCATGTTTCACTCCTTCCCCCTCTCTCTCCTTCCCCCTTTCTCTCCCTCCATGTTTCACTCCTTCCCCCTCTCTCCACTTCCCCCTTTCTCTCCCTCCATGTTTTTCTCCTTCCCCCTCTCTCTACTTCCCCCTTTCTCTCCCTCCATGTTTCTCTCCTTCCCCCTTTCTCTCCCTCCATGTTTCACATGTTCCCCCTCTCTCTCCTTCCCCCTTTCTCTCCCTCCATGTTTCACTCCTTCCCCCTCTCTCTACTTCCCCCTTTCTCTCCCTCCATGTTTCCCTCCTTCCCCCTCTCTCTACTTGCCCCTTTCTCATCCTCCATGTTTCTCTCCTTCCCCCTTTCTCTCCCTCCATGTTTCTCTCCTTCCCCCTCTCTCTCCTTCCCCCTTTCTCTCCCTCCATGTCTCTCTCCTTCCCCCTTTCCTCCATGTTTCTCTCCTTCCCCCTCTCTCTACTTCCCCCTTTCTCTCCCTCCATGTTTCACTCCTTCTCCCTTTCTCTCCCTCCATGTTTCACTCCTTCCCCCTCTCTCTACTTCCCCCTTTCTCTCCCTCCATGTTTCTCTCCTTCCCCCTTTCTCTCCCTCCATGTTTCTCTCCTTCCCCCTTTCTCTCCCTCCATGTTTCACTCCTTCTCCCTCTCTCTCTTTCCCCTTTCTCTCCCTCCATGTTTCACTTCTTCCCCCTCTCTCTCCTTCCATCTTTCTCTCCCTCCATGTTTCACCCCTTCCCCCTCTCTCTACTTCCCCCTTTCTCTCCCTCCATGTTTTTCTCCTTCCCCCTCTCTCTACTTCCCCCTTTCTCTCCCTCCATGTGTCTCTCCTTCCCCCTATCTCTCCCTCCATGTTTCACCTTTTCCCCCTCTCTCTCCTTCCCCCTTTCTCTCCCTCCATGTTTCTCTCCTTCCCCCTCTCTCTCCTTCCCCCTTTCTCTCCCTCCATGTCTCTCTCCTTCCCCCTTTCCTCCATGTTTCTCTCCTTCCCCCTCTCTCTCCTTCCCCCTTTCTCTCCCTCCATGTTTCACTCCTTCCCCCTTTCTCTCCCTCCATGTTTCACTCCTTCCCCCTCTCTCTACTTCCCCCTTTCTCTCCCTCCATGTTTCTCTCCTTCCCCCTTTCTCTCCCTCCATGTTTCTCTCCTTCCCCCTTTCTCTCCCTCCATGTTTCACTCCTTCTCCCTCTCTCTCTTTTCCCCTTTCTCTCCCTCCATGTTTCACTTCTTCCCCCTCTCTCTCCTTCCATCTTTCTCTCCCTCCATGTTTCACCCCTTCCCCCTCTCTCTACTTCCCCCTTTCTCTCCCTCCATGTTTGTCTCCTTCCCCCTCTCTCTACTTCCCCCTTTCTCTCCCTCCATGTTTCTCTCCTTCCCCCTATCTCTCCCTCCATGTTTCACCTTTTCCCCCTCTCTCTCCTTCCCCCTTTCTCTCCCTCCATGTTTCACTCCTTCCCCCTCTCTCTACTTCCCCCTTTCTCTCCCTCCATGTTTCTCTCCTTCCCCCTTTCTCTCCCTCCATGTTTCTCTCCATCCCCCTTTCTCTCCCTCCATGTTTCACCTTTTCCCCCTCTCTCTCCTTCCCCCTTTCTCTCCCTCCATGTTTCACTCCTTCCCCCTCTCTCTACTTCCCCATTTCTCTCCCTCCATGCTTCACTCCTTCCCCCTCTCTCTACTTCCCCCTTTCTCTCCCTCCATGTTTCTCTCCTTCCCCCTTTCTCTCCCTCCATGTCTCTCTCCTTCCCCCTTTCTCTCCCTCCATGTTTCTCTCCTTCCCCCTCTCTCTCCTTCCCCCTTTCTCTCCCTCGATGTTTCTCTCCTTCCCCCTTTCTCTCCCTCCATGTTTCACTCCTTCTCCCTCTCTCTCCTTCCCCCTTTCTCTCCCTCCATGTTTCTCTCATTCTCCCTCTCTCTCCTTCCCCCTTTCTCTCCCTCCATGTTTCTCTCCTCCCCCCCTTCTCTCCCTCCATGTTTCTCTCCTTCCCCCTTTCTCTCCCTCCATGTCTCTCTCCTTCCCCCTTTCTCTCCCTCCATGTTTCACTCCTTCCCCCTCTCTCTCCTTCCCCCTTTCTCCCCCCATGTTTCTCTCCTTCCCCCTTTCTCTCCCTCCATGTCTCTCTCCTTCCCCCTTTCTCTCCCTCCATGTTTTTCTCCTTCTCCCTTTCTCTCCCTCCATGTTTCACTCCTTCCCCCTCTCTCTCCTTCCCCCTTTCTCTCCCTCCATGCTTCTCTCCTTCCCCCTTTCTCTCCCTCCATGTTTCTCTCCTTCCCCCTCTCTCTCCCTCCATGTCTCTCTCCTTCCCCCTTTCTCTCCCTCCATGTTTCACTCCTTCCCCCCCTCTCCCCTTCCCCCTTTCCCTCCCTCCATGTTTCACTCCTTCCCCCTCTCTCTCATTCCCCCTTTCTCTCCCAACATGTTTATCTCCTTCCCTCGCTCTCTCCTTCCACCTCAACAGTGATGATGTCACTGCAGCAGCAGCTCTTGTCTGCTCTCTCTCCATACTGAACGAGACTCTCTCCTCCTGTACCACCCTCCCTCCCTCCCGCCCCCTCCTCCACCCCCTCTTTACGCCAGGGTGGTACTAATCAGGGCAGAGGGAGCCAGACAGTTTGTTTGGAATCCGATAAGAGGGAGCAGAGAAGAAGAGGGAGGAAGGGAGGGAGGAGTAGAGGGGAGACACATTCTGGAAACATCAGCAAATTGAATTTAGGAGGGAGAGAATAGAAGATATCTGATAGCACAGACACTTGATTCCATTAATGCGGGCAGAGAGAGGAGGAGGGCAGCAGTGTGTGTGTAGCAATTTTAATTAGGAAGGTGTAACATGGAACACTTCCCCCTCTTCCCTCTGCGGAGAAGATGGGCGGTTGAAATCTGGCAGTGTGCTTGCTCTCTCTCTCTCGCTCTCTCCCCCTCTCCCCCTCTACCGGCAGAGGCCAGAACACTCAGTGAAGCCGTTGTTCCTCGTTTTGCTTGTTGTTGAGATTCTAAGATACCAACTAATAAACAATGTAATAACAGGTTGACCGGACGGGTTACCATGTAGATTCTGAGATACCAACTAATAAACAGCGCAATAACAGTCAGAATAAACTGAATAACGGCCTCTTTTTGCATCGCCCCTTTCCATCAGCACTTCATTTTGCCCAACCGGTGACGTGGACGTTGATTAAGGCAGCCCCCTGCACCTCTCTGAACCAGAGAGGTTGGGTTAAATGCAGAAGGCACATTTCAGTGGAATACATTCAGTTATTCAAATGACTAGGTATCTCCCTTCCCTTTTCAATCCCTCCCAACGCCCCCTCACTTCCTCCTTCCCTCTATCCCTCTCCGAGCCTCTCAATATGGTCTTGGCTGACCCAGTTTTAATAAAAGCGCGGAGCCAGAAAAACACGACTTCAGCAGAATTGAAATGCTTTCAACAGCCTGGCAGCCCTTTGTAACGCACTAGATAGGCAGCACTTGCAAATATTCTCCAATCTCCAGATTTCTTTACAGTATTTATAGTTGATGGTTATATATCTTCAGCCCCCATGGGGGTTTCGAAAAGTAGGGTAACTTGAAGTGGCAGACTCCGGGTGAGTTCTAATCACTTCAAATTATAAACCCCTTCGGAGGTTTTTAGGCCTGCCTAATATAGTTTTTACCAATTTTCTGGGTCTATGTGCAGAGGATCTACACTGAACAAAAATTGAAACGCGACATGCAACAATTTCAATGAGTTGCTGAGTTACAGTTCATATAAGGAAATCAGTACATTGAAATACATTCATTAGGCCCTAATCTATGACTGGGCAGGGGCGCAGCCATGGGTGGGCCTTGGAGGATATACGCCCACCCATTGGGGAACCAGTCCCAGTCCATCATAATGAGTTTTTCCCCACAAAATGGCTTTATTACAGATATAAATACTCCTCATTTTCATCAGCTGTCCGTGTGGCTGGTCTCAGACAATCCCGCAGGTGAAGAAGTCGGATGTGGATGTCCTGGGCTGGCGTGGTTAAACGTGGTCTGCGGTTGTGAGGCCGGTTGGACGTACTGCCAAATTCTCTAAAATGCTGAACATTAAATTCTCTGTCAAGAGCTCTGGTGGACATTATTGCAGTCAGCATGCGAATTGCATGCTCCCTCAACACTTGAGATGTCTATGGCATTGTTTTGTGAGACAAGACTGTGGTCTTTTATTGTCCCCAGCACAAGGTACACCTGTGTAACGATCATGCTGTTTAATCTTGATATGTAACACCTGTCGCGGGGATGGACTATCTTGGCAAAGCAAAAATGCTCACTAATAGGGATGTAAACAAATTTGTGTACAAAATTTGAGAGACGTTTTTTTTGAGTATATTTTATATCAGCTCATGAAACATGCAACCAACACCTTACATTTTGCACATATATTTTTTCAATCAGTATATCTTTTCATTTACATAAGAGTGCACAAACACACCCACACACCCAAACACCCAAACACACACACACACACACACACACACACATACACACACACACACACACACACACACACACACACTTTAATCAGCCTTTAACACGTAGCCTACAAAATCCAATTAACATGACAAAACAAAAAAAACATCAAAATCCATCTGTTTAAGCGACAGATTTCTCGTGTTTTGCTGCATCTCAATCTAACACATCCGCCGATATCACCCTACCACATCTGCGGTGAAAGGGGGAATAGATAGACCACGAGATATCCTGAAAATCGTTCTTCTCACAAAAACGTCTGTAGCGTCTGAACGGCCTACACACTAATATGACCCATCCGTGTACAGCTCTCAGGAACACGATGGTGTTCTCCGTTTTGTTCTAGGACATCCACAGACCTCACAGGACTCGTCTGAAGGTCCCAGGTACCAGTTTTAAAAAATGAATGAAAGTATATACAGTGCATTCGTAAATTATTCAGAACCCTTGACTTTTTACACATTTTGCTATGTTACAGTCTTATTGTAAAATGGATTCAATAGTTTTTTACCTCATCAAATCTTCACTTAATACAATGCAAAACTGAAATATCACACTTACATAAGTATTGACTCTTTACTCAGTACTTTGTTGAAGCACCTTGGTCAGCGATTACAGCCTCCAGTCTTCTTGGGTATGACGCTACAAGCTTGACACACCTGTATTTGGGAGATTCTCCCATTCTCCTCTGAAGATCCTCTCAAGCTCTATCAGGTTGACTGGGGTGCGTCGTTGTACAGCTATTTTCAGGTCTCTCCAAAGATGTGAGATGAGGTTCCAGTCCAGGCTCTGGCTGGGCCACTCAAGGACATTTAGAGACTTGTCCCAAAGCCACTCCTGCGTTTTCTTGGCTGTGTGCTGAGGGCAGTTGTCCTGTTGGAAGGTGAACCTTCGCCCCAGTCTGTGGTCCTGAGCGCTCTGGAGCAGTTTTTTTTTCATCAAGGATCTCTCTGTACTTTGCTCTGTTCATCCTTCCCTTGATCCTGACTAGTCTCCTTGTCCTTGCCGCTGAAAAACATCCCCACAGCATGATACTGCCACCACCATGCTTCAGACGTGACGCTTAGCGTTCAGGCCAAAGAATTCAATCATAATGTCATCACAACAGATAGTCTAGTTTCTCTTGGTCTGAGAGTCCTTTAGGTGCCATTTGGCAAACTCCAATCGGGATGTCATGTGCCTTTTATTAAGTAGTGGCTTCCGTTTGGCCATCACAAAGGCCCAAATGGTGGAGTGCTGCAGAGATGGTTGTCCTTCTGGAAGGTTCTCCCATCTCCACAGAGGAACTCTGTAACTCTGTCAGAGTGACCATGGGGTTCTTGGTCACCTCCCTGACCAAGGCCCTTCTCCCCCGATTGCTCAGTTTGACCAGGCGGCCAGCTCTGGGAAGAGTCTTGGTGGTTCCAAACTTCTTTCATTTAAGAATGACGGATGCCACTGTTCTTGGGGACCTTCAATGCTGCAGACATTTTTTGGTATCCTTCCCAAGATCTGTGCCTCGACACAATCCTGTCTCGGGGGTCTCTACGGACAATTCCTTCAAACTCATGGCTTGGTTTTTGCTCTCACATTCACTGTCAACTGTGGGACCTTATACAGACAGGTGTGTTCCTTTCCAAATCATGTTCAATCAATTGAATTTACAATTGGACTCCAATCAAGTTGTAGAAGCATCTGAAGGATGATCAATGGAAACAGGATGCACCTGAGCTCAAGTCTCGAGTCTCATAGAAAAGGGTCTTAACATTTATGTAAATAAGGCATTTCTGTTATTTATTGGAAATACATTTGCAAAAATGTCTAAACTTGTTTCCGCTTTGTCATTATGGAGTGCTCTGTGTAGGTTGATGACTAACATGATTAATTTCATTAATTTTAGAATAAGGCTGTAATGTAACAAAATGTGGAAAAGAGGAAGAGGTCTGAATACTTTCCGAATGAACTGTATGTGACCAACCGGCTCGATTATTATGTAGCAAAGTTTGTAATGGTGTTTTTGATATTGGATAAAAGTAGAGACTCAGAGCTAGAAAGGGTTTATCAAACACTTCAGCCGAGGAACAATGGGAAAGTAATTCTGCTTTGAAAGTTGAAACTTGTAACCCCACTTTTGAGAAAATGTCCCTTGAATGTTTTGGTACACTTGCTGGAGAGCTCTTCGTTGTCTATACCCATTCATCACCGATCACACCCTTCACAGCCCTAGCCCCACCTATCTCTTCAAGGTTTCACATGTGAGGCCATGTGCTAAACAGAGTGAGTACGGTAGTGACTAAACAATAATTTCAAGACTAAACGCTGTTTTATACTAAAGTTAAAGCTGGAAGTTTACGTACACTTATGTTGGAGTCATGAAAAACAGTTTTTCAACCACTCCACAAATTTCTTGTTCACAAACTACAGTTTTGGAAAGTCGGTTAGGACATCAACTTTGTGCATGACACAAGTCATTTTTCCAACAATTGTTTACAGACCGATTATTTCACTTATAATTCAAGGCATCCTTGGGAGCAATTTCCAAATGCCTGAAGGTACCACGTTCATCTGTACAAACAATAGTATGCAAGTATTAACACCATGGGACCATGCAGCCGTCATACTGCTAAGGAAGGAGAAGTGTTCTGTCTCCTAGAGATGAACGTACTTTGGTGCGAAAGGTGCAAATCAATCCCAGAACAACAGCAAAGGACCTTATGAAGATGCTGGAGGAAACAGGTTCAAAAGTATCTATATCCACAGTAAAACAAGTCCTTAATCGAGATAACCTGAAAGGCCGCTCAGCAAGGAAGAAGCCACTGCTCCAAACCGCCATAAAAATGCCAGACTACAGTTTGCAACTGCATATGGGGACAAAGATTGTACCTTGGAGAGATGTCCACTGGTCTGATGAAGCAAAAATAGAACTGTTTGGCCATAATGACCATTGTTATGTTTGGAGGAAAAAGGGGGAGGCTTGCAAGCCTATGAACACCATCCCAACCGTGAAGCACGGGGGTGGCAGCATCATGTTGTGGGGGTGCTTTTCTGCAGGAGGGACTGGTGCACTTCACAAAATAGGTGGCATCATGAGGGAGGAAAATTATGTGGATTTATTGAAGCAACATCTCAAGACATCAGTCAAGAAGTTAAAGCTTGGTCGCAAATGGGTCTTCCAAATGGACAATGACCCGAAGCATACTTCCAAAGTTGTGGGAAAATGGCTTAAGGACAACAAAGTCAAGGTATTGGAGTGGTCATCACAAAGCCCTAACCTCAATCCCATAGAAAATGTGTGGGCAGAACTGAAAAAGCATGTGCGAGCAAGGAGGCCTACAAACCTGACTCAGTTACATCAGCTGTCAGGAGGAATGGGCCAAAATTCACCCAACTTACTGTGAGAAGCTTGTGGAGGCTACCCAAAACGTTTGACCCAAGTTAAACCATTTAAAGGCAATGCTACCAAATACTAATTGAGTGTATGTGATCTTCTGACCCACTGGAAATGTGATGAAAGAAATAAAAGTGGAAATAAATCATTCTCTCTACTATTATTTTGACATTTGATATTCTTAAAATAAAGTGGTGATCCGAAATGACCTAAAACAGGGATTTTTACTAGGATTAAATGTCAGGAATTGTGAAAAACTGAGTTTAAATGTATTTGGATAAGGTGTATGTAAACTTCCGACTTCAACTGTTTGTCTATCGACATGTCTATAGACAGTTGTCGCAGTGACATCATGAACATTATATTGTCTTCTGACATCAAACTTGTCGTTATGAAAAGTATAAACCCAAAAATGACAGGCTGCTTGGGGGTCTAAAATAGCATAACTGGTCTATTTTAATACCAATAAATCCATCTGTTTAAAACATTTAGCAAACCAGGCAACTAAAATTTAGCAAACCAGGCAACTCAATTTAGCAAACCAGGCAACTAAAATCAACTTTCTAAGCAATGTTTTTGTGCGTTTCTAGCTTGTTAGATAGCTAGTTAAGTTAGCTGGCTAGCCAGTTCAACTAATGACCATATCATAAAGCTGTCCACGTCATGACTTTAGCTAATTTGAATTCATTATAAAAAAATATATATCTACAGATTTTTTTAACCCTTTTCTCCCCAATTGGTAGTTACAGTCTTGTCCCATCGCTGCATCTCAGTCAGCTTGCCCACCACAAGGAGTCGCTAAAGCACGATGGGACATGGAAATCCCAGCCGGCCAATCCCTCCCGCCTCATGGGTCTCCCGGTAACGGCTGGCTGTGATGCCTGAAGATCTGTGATGCAGTGCCTTAGACTTCTGGCCACTCGGGAGGCTTTAATTTGTATTCCTTATGACTGGAAAATAAACCCACAAACTTTCTCCATCTCCTTAGATATCGTACTCTGCTTCCTGGCCATTCAACTGATTTCAAAACTCGATCCTCCAGAAAGTGGAGAGCCTTAGCAACACTTTTGCAGTTCTTCTTGATATCTTTCAAAAAAGCCGCA
Organism: Oncorhynchus clarkii lewisi; assembly: GCF_045791955.1. NCBI lineage: Eukaryota > Metazoa > Chordata > Actinopteri > Salmoniformes > Salmonidae > Oncorhynchus > Oncorhynchus clarkii. The sequence continues at coordinate 41,252,413 of NC_092167.1, read as the reverse complement.
TTAGAAAGGATTATTTACACATACTGAGCAGCTCATGCCCATCCATTATCTCAACCAATCACGGCTAGCGTGAAGGTTCCTGACTTTTACCATGGCTAAACTAAATAGGCTCGTAATTTAACAATTTTATTCGTATTTACAGATGGCATACAAGTTTGTTATGAAGGCACATGAAAGTTCACATGTTCCAGAAAGCATTTCTGCCCCCAAAAAAACAGACATTTTGATAGAAAATAAATGTTTACGTTGAAATGGCTCTCCTGTGAAGTAGTGACAGGAGTCACATATGGAGATAGTTTAGTGCCTAAAATAAGGGAATAAATGCTTGTAAAAATATATATATTTAAATAGTTTTCTGATCTTTCTTATATCTTTCAGATATAGGACAGACACTTCAGAACAAAGTTCCTTTTGGTTTATGTTTTTTTACTACCTGAAACCTGTTATTCAATGTGTTTCTATTGGCTAATAGCAGTAATGCCAAATTCAATGTTTCATCCAATAATTTTAGTAGACTTGTTTTGATACCTTAAGGGGTCTTAAAATTCTAAATCAATTGCTAAATGATCCTTGGTATGACCATTTTAAAACAATTCCATATGTTAGCTTAGAACCCCCGCAGCTTAGACAGGGCTTATACTCTAGTCTAGATGGTTAAGCTTGCCTTCCTCTCCTCCATCCTGCCTCCCTCTCTCTCATGTCACTGTGACCCACATGGTCAGTAAAGCAGTGCAGATTTCTCTCTTTCTCTCCTCTCTCGCATTCTCTCTCTCTCTCTCTCTCTCTCTCTCTATCTCTCTCTCTCTCTCTGACTCCCTCTCTCTCTCTTTGTCTCTCTCTGTCTCTCTCTGTCTCTCTCTGTCTCTCAGTCCAAGGGTAAGGCTGTAACATCCCTGTTTCTGTGGGCTGTTTCTTATAATTTCTCACTGCTGATCTAGGTCAACATTAACTGCATATCACCCAGACTGGTGTTTCTTGGGCTGAGAATAAAAGCCTATTTCTTTCTGTTGGTCACATTCATTCTTACATATACTCTGCAGTATGTTCATCTTGCAAGCACAATCTGCTTTTAAAATACATATTAAATATTGGACTTTATCTCTGGTCCTAATCCTGGTCTTGGTCCTTATCCTGATCGTGGTCCTAATCCTGATCTTGATCCTTATCCTGATGTAAATCCTAAACCTGGTCTTGGTCCTAATCCTGTTCTTGGTCCTAATCCTGACCCTGGTCCTAATCCTGGTTTTGGTCCTAATCCTGATCCAGGTCCTAATCCTGATTTTGGTCCTAATCCTGATATTGGTTCTAATCCTGCTACAGAACAGACAACACATTTGAAATGGGGCACTTGAACTAACAATGTTCTCTTCTCTTCTTTTTCCGCTGCTGTTCCTTTCACCTGACACCACCTTGAAAACATCTAAATAGGTAAGTGATTAAATACATTGTACATATTTTACACTGAATGGCCAAATGAGACGATGTGTAGAACCTATGATTCATATTCGTCTATGAAAGTCCAGAAGCTGAAACTATCTGCAGTTTTAATCCGTGGAAGCAGGTACAAAGTCATACATGTACGCCTGGGAACACGTCAACCAGAGTTTGGCGATAGTGAGACATTTCCTTTCGCTTGGTTACTTTTTATATTAGGATTCTGTCATTTTCAAGGGGCAAAGACAATGGATTACATATCTATGTGGCTAGGAAATGGAAAACTGGGGAGAATTGAATCAGGCTTAAAGAAACAACTTTAATTCCAGATCCAACTCCTCTGCTGAGTTTGAAAAGGTTCAATTCAGTCTATGTTGTGACAATGATTTAGCTACTGCTTCCAGTATATATTTAATTACTTATTGAGTGCGGTGGGAAAAAGTCTTAATTGTGCAATGTGAGGGCCGCAGAGAACGCCGTTGAGGAGTACAGATAGGACTAATTATGCATAGAGAAGTGGGATGTTTAGCAACTTGCACATTTCCTCAGCAGAGATTTCTTATTTCTTCGGCGACTTCTCCCTATAACACATCTTAATATTCTAAGTGTTCTAAAGAATGAGAGTGGTCGAGATCAGCTTTTACCAGGATCTCAATAATGGTGAGGGGTAAGGGGTGCAGAAAGGGATGGAACAGATATTTTGGCTTGTCCAAAATACCAGTTGTAGTAGCAGTAGCAGTAGCAACAGGGAACAAAATAGCAGTAGTAGTAGTAGTAGTAACAGGGAACAAAATACCAGTAGTAGTAGCAGTAGTAACAGGGAACAAAATAACAGTACTAGTAGCAGTAGTAACAGGGAACAAAATACCAGTAGTAGTAGGAGTAGCAGTAGTAACAGGGAACAAAATAGCAGTAGTAGTAGTAGCAGTAGCAGTAGTAACAGGGAACAAAATAGCAGTAGTAGCAGTAGCAGTAGTAACAGGGAACAAAATACCAGTAGTAGTAGCAGTAGTAACAGGGAACAAAATAGCAGTAGTAGTAGTAGCAGTAGCAGTAGTAACAGGGAACAAAATAGCAGTAGTAGTAGCAGTAGCAGTAGTAACAGGGAACAAAATAGCAGTAGTAGTAGTAGCAGTAGCAGTAGTAACAGGGAACAAAATAGCAGTAATAGTAGCAGTAGTAACAGGGAACAAAATACCAGTAGTAGTAGCAGTAGCAGTAGTAACAGGGAACAAAATAGCAGTAGTAGTAGTAGCAGTAACAGTAGTAACAGGGAACAAAATAGCAGTAATAGTAGCAGTAGTAACAGGGAACAAAATACCAGTAGTAGTAGCAGTAGCAGTAGTAACAGGGAACAAAATAGCAGTAGTAGTAGTAGCAGTAGTAACAGGGAACAAAATAGCAGTTGTAGTAGTAGCAGTAGCAGTAGTAACATGGAACAAAATAGTAGTAGCAGTAGCAGTAGCAGTAGTAACAGGGAACAAAATACCAGTAGTAGTAGCAGTAGCAGTAGTAACAGGGAACAAAATAGCAGTAGTAGCAGTAGCAGTAGTAACAGGGAACAAAATAGCAGTAGTAGTAGCAGTAGTAACAGGGAACAAAATACCAGTAGTAGTAGCAGTAGCAGTAGCAACAGGGAACAAAATACCAGTAGTAGTAGCAGTAGCAGTAGCAACAGGGAACAAAATAGCAGTAGCAGTAGTAGCAGTAGTAACAGCAGTAGTAACAGGGAACAAAATAGCAGTAGTAGTAGCAGTAGTAACAGGGAACAAAATAGCAGTAGTAGTAGCAGTAGCAGTAGCAGTAGTAACAGGGAACAAAATTGCAGTAGTCGTAGTAGCAGTAGTAACAGGGAACAAAATAGCAGTAGTAGTAGCAGTAGCAGTAGTAACAGCAGTAGTAGTAGTAGTAGTAGTAGTAGTAGCAGTAGCAGTAGCAGTAGTAACAGGGAACAAAATAGCAGTAGCAGTAATAACAGCAGTAGTAACAGCAGCAGTAGCGGTAGTAGTAGCAGTAGTAGCAGTAGCAGTAGTAACAGTAGTAGTAGTAGCAGTAGCAGTAGCAGTAGCAGTAGTAGTAGCAGTAACATTAGCAGTAGTAGTAGTAGTAGTAACAGCAGCAGTAACACTAGCAGTAGTAGTAGTAGTAGTAACAGCAGCAGTAACAGTAGCAGTAGTAGTAGCAGTAGTAGTAGTAACAGCAGCAGTAACATTAGCAGTAGTAGTAGAAGTAGCAGTAGTAGTAGTAACAGCAGCAGTAGCAGTAACATTAGCAGTAGTAGTAGCAGTAACAGTAGCAGTAGTAGTAGCAGTAGTAGGAGTAACAGCAGCAGTAGCAATAACATTAGCAGTAGTAGCAGTAGTAGTAGTAACAGCAGCAGTAGCAGTAGTAACAGCAGCAGTAGCAGTAGCATTAGCAGTAGCAGTAGTAGTAGTAACATCAGCAGTAACATTAGCAGTAGCAGTAGCAACAGCAGCAGTAGCAGTAACATTAGCAGCAGTAGCAGTAGTAACAGCAGCAGTAGCATTAGCAGTAGCAGTAGTAGTAGTAACAGCAGCAGTAACATTAGCAGTAGCAGTAGCAACAGCAGCAGTAGCAGTAACATTAGCAGTAGTAGTAGTAGTAACAGTAGCAGTAGTAGTAGTAGTAGTAGTAGTAACAGCAGCAGTAGCAGTAACATTAGCAGTAGTAGTACTAGTAGTAGCAGTAGCAGTAGCAGTAACAGTAGCAGTCGTAGTAGCAGTAGTAGTAGCAGTAACATTAGCAGTAGTAAAACAGCAGCAGTAGCAGTAGTAACAGCAGCAGATTCAATCAGGGGTTGGAACCAAACTTATTTTCTAATCGTTTAGTTCCCGAACAGAACTAGCATTATTTTGTTCCGTTCCACTGTTCCAACCAGCATAATAAAGTTCTGAACCGGTTCGAACCAACAACAAAAAAATACTGCTTTAAATGGTTATTTTCTGTTCCTTCTTTAACCTGTGAAATCATCCGTTTTTACATGTAGCTCATTAATTAAATGACTCCAATCGGTGGAGTAATTGTTGTTTCTCTTTAATATTACAGTACTAGCCTCCTAGCAATTTTATAAAGTTGGCTTTAACTAGAACACATAGCTTATTTTCTGACATATAATTAAGCATAATGACTATGGCTCTAGATTGCAGGTCAAATCTGTTTTAGCTGTTTGAAAAATAAAAATATATCCAACTTCCGATCAGGGGGCCTAGCCCCCTTCAGACCATCCCCCCAGCCATCGTTGTGTACTTTGTGCCCCCTCAGATTTTTGGGGTGCATGACGCCACTGAGTATATTAGTAGTAGGCCTATCAATACTTAACTCAATTAGATAATGATATATTAGCTGTATACCTACTGAGGAGCGGATAATATGGAGGAACTTTGAACGAGAGTTGGCTCAACACCGAGGTTAGCTCAACGCCCTGGACAAGAGCTAGCCAACGAACTTGTGTTCAGCGGTACCAGAATACAAAACATGTCTTACCTTTTTGTTGTTAATAAATCCAATGTGAAACGTTATAACTATAGTATCCTTAACTAGCCTAGAAAACTAGCTGCCAGGCAGACACTGGAAATAGTTTCTGAGTGACTGGGTACCTTGCATAGGCGCTTTGTTGGTGTTTTCGTGGGACTTAAAATAAATATTATTAACTAGTTCCCAACAAGTTCCCAAATCATGGTTCTGTTCCGGAAAAACTAAAGATCACTTTTGTTCATGCTTCTGTTTCCATTCCCCTAAATATTTTGTTATTTTACGTTTTTTGGTTCTGTTCCCTGAACTGGTTTCAACCTGTCATTGTCGTAGCAGTTGTTGTTAGGAGAATAAACATTGCCTCTATTCCTACTTGTCTTCATACACAGTGCGCAGAACAACATCATACTTCTCATTCAAATTTGTACTAGTCTACAACACAATCTACAACACATCACCATTTCTCTCCTCCCTCTGTCTCGCCTTCCCACTATCTCTTTCTCACTCACACGAAGGCAAATTACTCATCTGTGTTTCTTCCTTTCTCCCCATCTCTCTTTCATTCATTATTCCCTTCTCTTTCCCTTCCTCCTTTTATATTCACGAGAAATCATTTCTCTCTATCTCTCGGCCCTGTTTTACATAACATTTCTATGCTTATCTGAGGAGAAGTCCTATATGGTACTCTGTGTCTTAAGGAAAAGAGAGGGGGAATGATGTTTATGCAGAGCCTTGCAATCAGAGCTCATGTTTTCCAATTAAAGGGTCTCATTTAGGCCATTGTCACGCGACTTTTTCAAATACATGAGCCTGTTTAAATTCATGAGGTCAGCCACAGTTCCTTCTGTAATTGGAGGCAATTTTCTCTAGATGTGCTCTTAGCTGCCCGAGTCACTGACACCGAGAGGCTGCTGATGTGTGTGGGATACTCTGGCTGAACAAATCTAAAATGGCCACCATGTTTCCGAATAGAATCATAGAAGGGATGAAAGAAAGGGCGGGAAAGGGGAGGAAATGTAGAGAGGATTAAATTGCCAGGATGGTGTGGTTCTGTAGATTATAAAAGAGCAGTAAGCAAACGAGCTTGAGAAAAGAGTGTAAGAGAGATAATAATAGCAGTGTAAAAGAGACAGAGACCAGAACACTTCAGTCCAAATATGTGAGGTAGTCATTACAATTTCAGGTACATGTCACCCCTGAAAGCCTTCTACCATCTATAACAGTCACCCTATAAACCCTTCTCATTTTTCATTTTTCTAGTCATTGTTATTGATGCTGCCTGCAAGCTACCCCTATTTCTTTTGATGGGGAATGGCAATGCAGCATTTAAAAGACCTCAGAGTGATAAAAACAAGGGCTTAGCAGGGGGCTGTGTGTATTACTCCCCAAATGGAGGTGTAAATTACCGATTCGTAGAGATATTCCCGAGCGTTAATAGCTGGCGGGTAGGTGTACATTCCCGGTAAGCGTGGGGCTCTGATCTCTCCGCTGTTTCACAGGGGCTCAGCGTGGTTGACAGTCAAAGGGTGGCGGCAGGGCTACATGCCTCATCCCAACATCAAACGGAGCCCCAACACGCTCCTGCACTTTAATCATATCCTTCCTCCCTGTATAGGGAACCTCCTCGGGGAAGGGGGGATGCAGTTCAGAGTAACACCAGTGCACATTCATTTGCCAATAACGAGGAGGTCTTGTGCTATTCTTCTGTTGTGCTATTCCCCCTTCCCAAGTACAGTGCCTTGCGAAAGTATTCGGCCCCCTTGAACTTTGCGACCTTTTGCCACATTTTAGGCTTCAAACATAAATATATAAAACTGTATTTTTTTGTGAAGAATCAACAACAAGTGGGACACAATCATGAAGTGGAATGACATTTATTGGATATTTCAAACTTTTTTAACAAATCAAAAACTGAAAAATTGGGCATGCAAAATTATTCAGCCCCCTTAAGTTAATACTTTGTAGCGCCACCTTTTGCTGTGATTACAGCTGTAAGTCGCTTGGGGTATGTCTCTATCAGTTTTTCACATTGAGAGACTGACATTTTTTCCCATTCCTCCTTGCAAAACAGCTCAAGCTCAGTGAGGTTGGATGGAGAGCATTTGTGAACAGCAGATTTCAGTTCTTTCCACAGATTCTTGATTGGATTCAGGTCTGGACTTTGACTTGGCCATTCTAACACCTGGTTATGTTTATTTTTGAACCATTCCATTGTAGATTTTGCTTTATGTTTTGGATCATTGTCTTGTTGGAAGACAAATCTCTGTCCCAGTCTCAGGTCTTTTGCAGACTCCATCAGGTTTTCTTCCAGAATGGTCCTGTATTTGGCTCCATCCATCTTCCCATCAATTTTAACCATCTTCCCTGTCCCTGCTGAAGAAAAGCAGGCCCAAACCATGATGCTGCCACCACCATGTTTGACAGTGGGGATGGTGTGTTCAGGGTGATGAGCTGTGTTGCTTTTACGCCAAACATAACGTTTTGCATTGTTGCCAAAAAGTTCAATTTTGGTTTCATCTGACCAGAGCACCTTCTTCCACATGTTTGGTGTGTCTCCCAGGTGGCTTGTGGCAAACTTTAAACAACACTTTTTATGGATATCTTTAAGAAATGGCTTTCTTTTTGCCACTCTTCCATAAAGGCCAGATTTGTGCAATATACAACTGATTGTTGTCCTATGGACAGAGTCTCCCACCTCAGCTGTAGATCTCTGCAGTTCATCCAGAGTGATCATGGGCTTCTTGGCTGCATCTCTGATCAGTCTTCTCCTTGTATGAGCTGAAAGTTTAGAGGGACGGCCAGGTCTTGGTAGATTTGCAGTGGTCTGATACTCCTTCCATTTCAATATTATCGCTTGCACAGTGCTCCTTGGGATGTTTAAAGCTTGGGAAATCTTTTTATATCCAAATCCGGCTTTAAACTATCTCGGACCTGCCTGGTGTGTTCCTTGTTCTTCATGATGCTCTCTGCGCTTTTAACGGACCTCTGAGACTATCACAGTGCAGGTGCATTTATACGGAGACTTGATTACACACAGGTGGATTGTATTTATCATCATTAGTCATTTAGGTCAACATTGGATCATTCAGAGATCATCACTGAACTTCTGGAGAGAGTTTGCTGCACTGAAAGTAAAGGGGCTGAATAATTTTGCACCCCCAATTTTTCAGTTTTTGATTTGTTAAAAAAGTTTGAAATATCCAATAAATGTCGTTCCACTTCATGATTGTGTCCCACTTGTTGTTGATTCTTCACAAAAAAATACAGTTTTATATCTTTATGTTTGAAGCCTGAAATGTGGCAAAAGGTCGCACAGTTCAAGGGGGCCGAATACTTTCGCAAGGCACTGTATCTGGTTGTTTTGTATCTCCCCTGGTATGTGTAGCCTTCCCTTTCCTATTGCCTCGTTCAGAGGGTAAATGCTCCTGTCTCCCACCAGTGTCTCTGTCTCCAATTAGAAGAAAACAGTCAACCAGCCATGACCAAGAGAACCCATAGACCGCTGAAAGATGCTAACAGCTAGCTAGTAGCTTGTTTTCCCCTCTCTTGCCATTGTGGAGCCGAAAAACAAAATCTACTTTGACCTGCGACTCAGCCCATGGAGAAACTAGTGTTTCTCTATTTTCTCCATATAATAGTATATAGTTCATCCATGCGGCGCAGGTCGTAGTGGTAGAGTGAAAGGGAGAGAATGAGAGAGAGGGTTGTGGCCTGTAGCTAGCATAGCGCTGGTGTCAGAGTGGTGCTTTAAATGACTCTGCTATCTCTATTGCATTAAACACTCTGCTCCTATCTGCTCTATACCCCGAGCCTCACTCCCTGCAATCTTCTCTCAGTTAAATAGCTCTAAATTATTAGTTAGCACTTTCCCTTTTTGTTGCTAAAGGGCCGGTGGCGGTCATGTTACACTCATTGGCCAACATGGAGTCAGTTGTATGAATGTTGTTCCCGAAGGTTGCACTGGTCGATAGTCGTGCAAGTACAATAACTAGCCTACACAGGCGATTTTCACTCCATGTTGGGATGACCATTGTCCTCTTCTCGCTCCCTCAACCAACATCCTTCACATTCCTCTCTTACTTTCCTTCATACTCATCCTTTTCCCCTCCACTTTCCTTTCTCCCTTCATCTCCTACCCCCTCCTCCTGAGTGGTATAGTCAGTATGCTGACATGGCAGTGGGTTGAGTCAGGGTGGGCTGGCGGTGGCTGGCCCGTGACATGGCGCCTCTAAACCGGTGGGGTCGTGGAGTGACGCTACATTAAGTCACCATATGTTGAGATCCAGTTACAGGTATTTAATCTAGCAGAAACCATTAGGCCACGACCGCGCTGCCTCCTCCTCCTCTGAGAGTCATGGAGAGAGAGAGAGTGTTGGTGGGGAGGTGAGAGAGAGAGATGGGTGGTGGAGAGGGAGAGAGTGAAAGAGCTAACGGGAGGGAGAGAGAAAGAGGAGGGAGAGAGAAGTGGGGAGGGAACGGGAAAGAGAGCGAGACTAAAATGAGAACAATTAAAGGGGGAGGGGTGGGCCAGGATGAGCGGGCCAGGTGAGGTTGGCCAGGTCAGGTGGTAAGCAGAGTTAATGGAATGATGCCTGTCCCTTGTCTCTCCAGAGTTACAGCCACTCCAGATCCATCAGGGGGAGATTAACAGCAGCTGTTTAACTTGGTTATGCTCTCTACCCTGGGATAGGAAGCATACACAGAAACAGACGGACAGAAACATAGACATACAGACAGACAGACAGACAGACAGACAGACAGGCAGACAGACAGGCAGGCAGGCAGACAAGCAGGCAGACAGGCAGGCAGACAAACAGACACAGATAGACAGGCAGACAAATAGACGGACGTACGGACAGCTGGGGCGTAACCTATACCCAGCTACACCCAACCTGTCATTTTAGACAGCATAACGTTCAAGGCCAGGTTTGGTTTGTTTCTGGGAGGTATGTTGTCAGCTGTGAAGGGTTTAATTCTTCCAGTTTGAAGAAGCGGCTGATATACACTTAAACACATATCAGATGGATTTAACACTAAGAAAGGATATAATTGATCGTCTTGAGAGACTAAATAAATTGCATATTCTTGCCATGTTTAGTCTACACGCTGGTGTTTAAGTGGTATTTTGATCAACAGAATGTGTTCATTAACCTTTCGAGGTCAGACAAAAACACCTTGCAGCTTGTATGTTCTCCGCAATATGGATCGGCAAATTAAAAGCCAGCTCCCTTAAAAAAAGTACATTGGTTTGTTCCATCGATTTCCTCTCCTCCGTTGATTAGACCTAGGTGTTTAATCAAACACACGCAGGGGTTTGTCTTCAACCAAACCAACAGAAAAGAAAGAGGGAAATTACTGCTGAACAATTGGCATCAAATTAACTGTCATCAAAGGCACTGTCCCACAGAACATAAAACAGTCAGGAAGAAGATTTATTGTTCTGTTCTGGAGGAGGGAGAGAGCGAGAGAACAAGAGAGAAAGAGAGAGCGAGAGAGAGAGAGAGAGAGAGAAAGAGAGAGAGAGAAGCTTTGTATGCATATTGTATGTGTTCCGACAGATGTGGCCTTATTGAGATGTGACATTATGGAGATGTGACATTATGGAGATGTTCCTGATTGAGATGTGGCCTTATGGAGATGTGGCCTTATTGAGGTGTGGCCTAATTGTGATGTGGCCTTATTGAGATGTGACATGGCCTTATTTGTTTGGGGGGTCTCTCTCTCTCTCTCTTTGTCGCTCTCTCTTTGAATCTCTCTCCCTCCCCTTCTCTCTCTCTCTCTGTTTCTTGATGGAGCACAGACTCCCCCTGCTTGCCTCCCAGATTAGGGAACAGAGCGAGGGAAGGCTTTGTAATGGAATTGACTGTGTTAACCAAACAGCTGCGCGGTCCACCTCATTTCAACAATATGCATGACACGTCGTTTGTCATGTACTGCATGTGTTCCTTCTGCCAATAGGATTTTGGCCTTGTCACGTTTTCCCTGTTTACTCTGCAGAGACCCCATTTAGTTACATTAGGGGCTGGAGGGTTGGGGGGCGTCAGCACAAATTGGCTGCGGTTGTCACTGCTCTTGCCTGGTGTCCTTTTGGAAAGACAGATATGGACGAGGAAGTTTGTTTGACGATGTTGCTCAGAAGAGTTTGACATAGGATTTGAAAAGAGGCTTGAATAAGGCAACATCAGGAGTACATTCTTACTAGTCCGGCCACATATCTCTGCTGCATTAGTTGCATTTCTTATCTATGTGATCTCTGTCTGATAGGTCGCTGACCATTGGCCTGTGCCCCAATAGTGGTCAAGAGGTACTCAACACCCAATCATTATCTGTCTGTTTATCCGCTTTGCAGCTTAGTCCATTTAGGAGATTCAGCACACGTCTTAGCCTCCACAGCCACCATTTTCTTTCTGCATGCCCCCATTTTGTGTGGTCACTCTCTCGCTTTCATCCCAGTCCCATTCCTCCTCCCAAATCAGCAGCACACTACTCTGTCTTTCTTTCTTTCTCCCCCTCCTACCTCTGTCTCACTCTCCACCCCCCCTCTCCCTCCATCCCTCCATCTCTCTCTGATTTCTATTTGAGCGTTTGATTACAGCGCGGCCCAGGCCATTAGAACGGTGTGCATGTTATTAAGGCCCATTTCCATCTCTCTTTTATTCCTGTCACCACCGCTGCCCCACTGGGATGAGAATAGATATTAATGGGAAACAGGTTGATTAGCACAAAGCTAATGATGACACGGTATGGACAGAGCAAATGATGACATGGTATGGACAGAGCTAATGATGACATGGTATGGACAGAGCTAATGATGACATGGTATGGACAGAGGGAAATGCTGATTAAGAGAGAGGGAAAGCATGGGAGGAAGGGAAGGAAGGGAAGAATGGGAGGGAGGGAGGGAGGGAGGGAGGGAGGGAGGGAGGGAGCAGAGATATGAAAACAGATAGACAAACAAAAGACAATAGAGGAGAGAGAGTGTCACAGAAAGAGAGAGAGTCACAGAAAGAGAGAGTGTCACAGAAAGAGAGAGAGTCAGAGTGTTAACTGGGGCTGATGATGGGGAGTTGTGTCAGGCAGAAGCAGCAGAATACCGAACTGTGATCTGAATAAATATCAAAGGCCCTTGTTCTCTCTGCCAAATTAAAGTGGGTCACCGTGGAACTGGAGGCTAAACCCATGGTAATCACAGTTATTACCGTACCTCTGTAACTCACAACACTTCCAACACGCTCATTTATCCCTGTATATATTTATACAGACAGTACATTTATATTTTCAATGTTGTTGGCTAGCGCGACTCGTCGAGGATAAAGAGCTAAAATGGCATTAGCGCTAGGATTTATGGCTGGAACAAGCACACTGATTGCATAGCAGGGCCGATGTTGCGCCTCACTAAAACACTTTTATCACATTAGCTGAATGGGTTATTGTTATTAACTATGGCAATAACATATCATAATATCAAGCCCAGACTGTCTCATCCCAATGGGTATGAATCAGAACAGAAGTCATACTGCTCTGCCTCTTCCTCTTCTTCTCTGAGATGTTGCAATTGGCTATAGATTGTGTGCCGGCTCCTCCAGTGGCGGAATTGGGTACTCGCACTTCCAGGTGTTTACTAAGAGATGTATGGGGATCTGAAAACATCCCAGTAGCCAAACTCCCTCTCAGTCTAGACAAACACCCCCATTAAAAGAGCAGGCAGCAGGTTTACATTCAAAGCTGTGTGCACATCGTCTCGCGTTCATCACGCATCCCAGCGTTTGTTGACATGGCAACAATAATTGTTTGAAAGGGGGCAGATGCCATGGGTGGCTGGCAGAGGTGGTAAAAATGGCATACCCGGGTTCTATGTCAGCCTGTCTGGCAGTCTAACCTAACCACCAGTGATCTGCTAGCCCAGGACCAGCTGGCCACAGCAAATGTTCCCACCAGAAAGAAAACAAAAATAAATGGAAATAATGAAGAAAGGGAGGAGAGAGGGAGATGAGTCGAGAGATGAGGTGCCAATTATAGAGGATTCCTCATTAAAGCATTCAATTAAACAGTGTGTTGTTTGATGACGGAGGAGTGACAGCCAGCTGGCACACACTGGTTGAAACAACGTTGTTTCCATGTCATTTCAATGAAATTACGTTAAACCAATGTGGACTAGACGCTGAATTGACTTCTGAGCCAAGTGGGAGGACAATGGGGTGGAATCCTTATCAGGGGCCATTGCTAGTGCTTGTTCCCTAAATGATGAGCAGATAGGGTGCAAGGAGAGACGTGGCAGGTATGAGGAGAGACCTCATGAGAGAGAGGAGACATGCCCATGAAATGATGAGACAGAGGAGTCTACTCTCAACTGCTGCTCTCTGACTCTCTGATTCTTTCTCTTTTCGACAGTCCCTAGCTTTTTTCATTTTCTTTCACAGTAACCATCGTTCGATCTCTCTCTCCCTTGCTCTCTCGTCACTCCTCTCTCTCGCTCCCATTTCTCTTTCTCTCTCTTTCTCCCTATTTTCTCTTTCTCTCTCTCACTCCCATTTCTCTTTCTCCTTATTCCTCTCTTCTGCTCCTCTCATTTTCTTTCTCTCTTGTTCCCCCTCTCTCTTTCTACCTCTTTTCCTCTCCCCCATCTCTCTTCTGCTCCCTCCCTCCCTCCCTCCCCCACCACCTCACTCTCTCCTGGAGAGCTGACAGCCGTGTTCAGTGTCTGTTCACCTGTTAGGGAACACATCTCACACTCCTCTTCCCTACACTTTTATTCACCTTAAATACACAATCGCACCGACAGACACAGACTCTTACTGTACATTTATGAACACCTCCTACCTGCATGCACATCCTCCAAGTGTTTTGGCATAAACACAATGTCATTTCAGCTTCCTCTCAGCCCTTGTTGGAGGAGGAACATAAAACTAGACTACCCATGATTCCCAGGGCCGGATTAAGAAACCATAGGCCCCGGGGCTTTGTTTTTGTTTACCCCCCCCCCCCCCCATCCCTTCCCCCCTTCCCGGCACACAATCATTTTCTGGAAAGAAATCCGTGCACCAAGATGCAATTCAATGCGTGGTAAATTTACTGTTGAAGAAAAAGCCCTTTATAATAAAGAGATTTCCACACATGGGGTATTTGTTCTGGTCCAGAAAAATCTACCTTTTATTTCATTCTACCTCGTTTACATGGCAAAAGACATTAACTGCATCTTTTAAAATACCACACAAGTGACCTGAATGAGTGGCTACTCTGACTCTGCGAAACAGAGATCAATCTCGTCTAGAATTCAAACAAACACCAGCTCAGACCAATGAAGAGGACCACAGAACACAGATTGCACAATATTAGCGGGCAACAAACATTGCATTCGGAAAGTATTCATACCCCTTGACTTTTTCCACATTTTCTGCCACTCTACCATAAAACCCTGATTGGTGGAGTGCTGCAGAGATGGTTGTCGTTCTGGAAGGTTCAGAAGTTTTTTGGGACCCTTCCCCAGGTAAGTGCCTCGACATAATCTCCTCGGGGCTCTACAGATAATTCCTTCGACCTCATGGCTTGATTTTTGCTCTGACATGCACTGGCAACTGTGGAACCTTATATGGACAGGTATGAGCCTTTCCAAATCATGTCCAATCAGTTGAATTTACCACAGGTGGACTCCAATCATGTTCTAGAAACATCTCAAGGATGATCAATGGAAACAGGATGCTCAATTTCGAGTCTCATAGCAAAGGGACTGAATACTTATGAATACTCTGTTTTGTATTTATTTATGGGGTGTTGTGTGCAGATTGATGAGGGAAAACATCTATTTGTTAATTATTAGAATAAGGCTGTAATGTAAAAAAAATGTGGACGAAGTCAAGGGGTCTGAATACTTTGCAAATGCACTGTATATCATAGGCTACAATAGGCTACTAAAAACAGTTTCTAGTGGCACATTGACTCATCTACTGACGATGAAGCCATAGGTTACTCACGGTGATGGCCGACGCACTCGTCATGGCAATAGCCCATCTCAAGATGAGATACTTTGAAAAACAGTTCTGCTGTTAGCTACAAATTGGGAGTTGTTTCCAAACTGTGTGTTTTTTCAGCAATTGTATTTTTAACTCAGCAAATGGCAACCCGACAGCCTCAACTATAGAAATACAATCTATAGATGGCAGTTCCCATTCAAGTCAGGAATGGCATCCAATGCTAGTGTGCCCATGAGTTTAACAGTCAGATTGCCAGGGTCAGAGGTTACAAAACCCATCTATGGATTATAAACTCAGCAAGAAAATAAATGTCCTCTCACTGTCAACTGCGTTTATTTTAAGCAAACTTAACATGTGTAAATATTTGCATGAACATAACAAGATTCAACAACTGAGACATAAACTGAACAAGTTCCACAGACATGTGACTAACAGAAATTGAATAATGTTTCCCTGAACAAAGGGGGGGTCAAAATCAAAAGTCACAGTCAGTATCTGCTGTGGGCACCAGCTGCATTAAGTACTGCAGTACATCTCCTCCTCATGGACTGCACCAGATTTGCCAGTTCTTGCTGTGAGATGTTACCCCACTCTTCCACCAAGGCACCTGCAAGTCCCCGGACATTTCTGGGGGAGAATAGCCCTAGCCCTCACCCTCCGATCCAACAGGTGCCAGACGTGCTCAATGGGTTTGAGATCCAGGCACTTCGCTGGCCATGACAGAACACTGACATTCCTGTCTTGCGGGAAATCACTCACAGAATGAGCAGTATGGCTGGTGGCATTGTCATGCTTGAGGGTCATGTCAGGATGAGCCTGCAGGAAGGGTACCACATGAGGGAGGAGGGTGTCTTCCCTGTAACGCACAGCGTTGAGATTGCCTGCAAGCATTATCAGTCCGATGATGCTGTGACACACCTCCCCAGACCATGACGGACCCTCCACCTCCAAATCGATCCCGCTCCAGAGTACAGGCTTCGGTGTAACGCTCATTTCTTCAACGATAAACGTGAATCCGCGACTCGTCAGTGAAGAGCACTTTTTGCCAGTCCTGTTTGGTCCAGCGATGTGGGTTTGTGCACATAGGCGACGTTGTTGCCGGTGATGTCTGGTGAGGACCTGCCTTACAACAGGCTTACAAGCCCTCAGTCCAGCCGCTCTCAGCCTATTGCGGACAGTCTGA
This sequence comes from Oncorhynchus clarkii lewisi, assembly GCF_045791955.1. Classification (NCBI taxonomy): domain Eukaryota; kingdom Metazoa; phylum Chordata; class Actinopteri; order Salmoniformes; family Salmonidae; genus Oncorhynchus; species Oncorhynchus clarkii. The sequence goes on along the minus strand of NC_092167.1, from coordinate 41,236,333 downwards.
GCACTGATGGAGGGATTGTGTGTTCCTGGTGTAACTCAGGCAGTTGTTGTTGCTATCCTGTACCTGTCCCGCAGATGTGATGTTTGGATGTACCGATCCTGTGCAGGTGTTGTTACACGTGGTCTGCCACTACGAGAACGATCAGCTGTCTGTCCTGTCTCCCTGTAGCGCTTTCTTAGGTATCTCACAGTACAGACATTGCAATTTATTGCCCTGGCCACATCTGCAGTCCTCATGCCTCCTTGCAGCATGCCTAAGGCACGTTCACACAGATGATCAGGGACCCTGGGCATCTTTCTTTTGATGTTTTTCAGAGTCAGTAGAAAGGCCTCTTTAATGTCCTAAGTTTTCATAACTGTGACCTTAAATGCATACCGTCTGTAAGCTGTTAGTGTCTTAACGACCGTTCCAGAGGTGCATGTTCAATAATTGTTTGAACAGGCATGGGAAACAGTGTTTAAACCTTTTACAATGAAGATCTGTGAAGTTATTTGGTTTTTTATGAATTATCTTTGAAAGACAGGGTCCTGAAAAAGGGACATTTCTTTTTTTGCTGAGTTTATGTCTATGCCACAACGCAACAAACTGTAGCCTATATTTGGTGCACATGCTGCCAAAACTGCGGCCTTCTGGACTGTAGGCATACCAGTAACCGGTACCAAAATAAAGCAAACACTTGAGTAAACAAGGGATACAAACTATATGTTATGGTGTGGGGTGCATTTTCCTGGCATGGTTTAGGGCCACTTGTAGAATCTATGCCAAGGTGCATTGAAGCTGTTCTGGCAGCTCGTTGTGGCACAACACCCTTTTAAGACCTTTTATGTTGGTGTTTCCTTATTTTGGCAGATACTTGTATGTGCTTGTGATGAACCTGAAACCCACAGTTTTTTTTTATAAACTATTGATCCTCTGTGGCTAAATTATTCTCTCTGGCAGTAAAAAAAAAAAAAATTAATCAGTTACACCCCCCCCCCCCCCCCCCCCCCCCCGGACCCCAGATCCGGACCCCAGGCCCCTTACAGTACACACCAGTCTTTCACTACCCCCTTCACTCCCTCCGCCCCATAACTCACACAGCAGGCTTATAGTAACAGTCCAGTGTTTCCAGATTTCTATGAAATATGACACATAATGATGATGATTGGCCAGCGGATGACATCATCCTCTATGAGGAAATTACAAGCAATCTGTTTGAGATACAGTTTGAGGTTTGGTTCTTTAAGTGTTTTTATTTCAATTGATGCTTTAGCCACAAATAGGAATATAGGATGAGTCAACAATCTAATTTGGGTATGAGGTAATAAAATATGCCATTTTAAAGTTTAGATTTACACCGGACTGTTTCAGATTGGAAAATGGACTTCTCTCCCTCTAATGTCTCTAACTCATCCCCCATTCTTTTATTACGCTGTAATCTGCACGGTCGGAGAACATTTCAATACCCCACCCTGCTCACTCACACCGAGGCTGCAGTTTTCTAGACCAGTCTTATTCAATGTACAGTAAGCTTTGTGGAAACAGTGTCTAGTGTTTGTGGTAGGAAACAGTTAATGGTGCTCAGTAAGGAGGAGAGACTGTACTATGGCACAGTGGGAATGAGTGCCCGAGGATTTTTAGGTACGCTAGGTAGTAGGACTGAGAATTGCCAGGGACCTCGCGATACCATGTTATCACGATACTTAGGTACTGATAGGATATGTATTGCGATTCTCACGGTTTTCATGATTCTACACTCTGTATATGTATTGCGATACTGTGATTTTATTGCGATTCGATGTTCCAAACATATTGCTCACCATATGTCTGCTACAGAAGGACAAGAGAGAGCCACGAGAGAGAGCCATGATCAGTCATGGAAATATGTCTGCTACAGAGGGACAAGAGAGAGCCACGAGAGAGAGCCATGATCAGTCATGGAAATATGTCTGCTACAGAGGGACAAGAGAGAGCCACGAGAGAGAGCCATGATCAGTCATGGAAATATGTCTGCTACAGAGGGACAAGAGAGAGCCACGAGAGAGAGCCACGAGAGAGAGCCACGAGAGAGAAAGAGAGAGAGCCACGAGAGAGAGAGAGAGAGAGCCACGAGAGAGAGCCACGAGAGAAAGCCACGAGAGAGAGCCACGAGAGAGAGAGAGAGAGAGAGAGAGCCACGAGAGAGAAAGAGAGAGAGCCACGAGAGAGAAAGAGAGAGAGCCACGAAAGAGAGAGAGAGAGAGCCACGAGAGAGAGCCACGAGAGAAAGCCACGAGAGAGAGAGAGAGAGAGAGAGAGAGAGAGCCACAAGAGAGAGCCACGAGAGAGAGAGAGAGAGAGAGAGCCACGATCAGTCATGGAAATAAAAATGGCTCCTTATTTCAAAAACAAGATATGAAGAAAAAATACTGTGTAAAAAGAATATCGTCAAAAATAGTATCCCGATATGCAACTGTATCGATTTGTAACTGTCTCTATCACTCACTTACTCTCTAACACACACACACACACACACACACACACACACACACACACACACACACACACACACAGACAAACCTCCTGGTTCTGTGGAACAGAGGCAATAGGCTCCCCAGAATCAGAATTCATGCTTATTATGACCGGCTGAGCCCCAGTGAAGGTGCTTCACACACATTGATTCAACAGCACCCGAAAGAGAGAGAGAGTTAGAGCTGAGCGAGACAGAGCGAGAGAGATGAGGGAGGGAGGGAGGGAGGGAGGGAGAGAGAGAGAGAGAGAGAGTTAGAGCTGAGCGAGACAGAGCGAGAGAGATGAGGGAGGGAGGGAGGGAGGGAGGGAGGGAGGGAGGGAGGGAGAGAGAGAGAGAGAGAGAGTTAGAGCTGAGCGAGAGAGATGAGGGAGGGAGGGAGGGAGGGAGGGAGGGAGAGAGAGAGAGAGAGAGAGTTAGAGCTGAGCGAGACAGAGCGAGAGAGATGAGGGAGGGAGGGAGGGAGGGAGGGAGGGAGGGAGGGAGGGAGGGAGGGAGGGAGGGAGGGAGGGAGGGAGGGAGGGAGGGAGGGAGGGAGAGAGAGAGAGAGAGAGAGTTAGAGCTGAGCGAGACAGAGCGAGAGAGATGAGGGAGGGAGGGAGGGAGGGAGGGAGGGAGGGAGGGAGGGAGGGAGGGAGGGAGGGAGGGAGGGAGGGAGGGAGGGAGGGAGGGAGAGAGAGAGAGAGAGTTAGAGCTGAGCGAGACAGAGCGAGAGAGATGAGGGAGGGAGGGAGGGAGGGAGGGAGGGAGGGAGGGAGGGAGGGAGGGAGGGAGAGAGAGAGAGAGAGAGAGAGTTAGAGCTGAGCGAGACAGAGCGAGAGAGATGAGGGAGGGAGGGAGGGAGGGAGGGAGAGAGAGAGAGAGAGAGAGAGTTAGAGCTGAGCGAGACAGAGCGAGAGAGATGAGGGAGGGAGGGAGGGAGGGAGGGAGGGAGGGAGGGAGGGAGGGAGGGAGGGAGGGAGGGAGGGAGAGAGAGAGAGAGAGAGAGTTAGAGCTGAGCGAGACAGAGCGAGAGAGATGAGGGAGGGAGGGAGGGAGGGAGGGAGAGAGAGAGAGAGAGAGAGTTAGAGCTGAGCGAGACAGAGCGAGAGAGATGAGGGAGGGAGGGAGGGAGGGAGGGAGGGAGGGAGGGAGAGAGAGAGAGTTAGAGCTGAGCGAGACAGAGCGAGAGAGATGAGGGAGGGAGGGAGGGAGGGAGGGAGGGAGGGAGGGAGGGAGGGAGGGAGGGAGGGAGGGAGGGAGGGAGGGAGGGAGGGAGGGAGGGAGGGAGAGAGAGAGAGAGAGTTAGAGCTGAGCGAGACAGAGCGAGAGAGATGAGGGAGGGAGGGAGGGAGGGAGGGAGAGAGAGAGAGAGAGAGAGAGAGAGAGAGAGAGAGAGAGAGAGAGAGAGAGAGAGAGAGAAATGGGGAGCCACAACATCCCATTCCACCTCATGTGGGAAGAAGTTAATGCCTCTTGGCATCCATAAAACCTTTTTTTAAATCTGCAGGATAGAAAGAAGAGAAAGGGTCTCTTGTGAAATCAGCTCCACTTTGGAAGGATCCTCTTAGGACTTTTTCCTGAGCTTTTTTTGGCACATTCCCAAGTCCTGTGTAGGGAGGCATCAAGGTGAAAGGAAGTTGGCGCAAAGCCCCCCTTTTTAGAGTAGATATCCTTTTGTTGGACTTGGCGGTAGTGTAGGCCGTTGCCGTGTCTGCGTGGTGTAGCTGTACCACATAGGTGTTTGAAGGCATGTTCCTATGTGTGCGTCTTGTTGCAATAAGACAGGATATTATAGCAATCATGGTGAACACGTGTCTTGGTTTTACCTGGAACATTCTATGTCCAAGGGAGTTGGATTATTTACTGATGAATGTTGTAGCTAAGTACAGACAACAGAAATATGTTGTTGCAAAAGTAACAGAACATATTTAAAAGAAACATTGCCTGGCATTCATAGGGGGGGACTGGCTTGTACAGTCCTCCTCTATGAATTTCACCAATCCAATCTAGTACAGTCCTCATACATCTGTTTCACTGGACCTGATTACCATTATAAAATATGTTGTTGTTCAAATTTGGAGGGAAAACGTGGTTAATTACACAGAAAATGGCCGGCGTTCATTTTCCAGTGACAAGCAAACATCATTCCTTACAGTTGCGTGGCTCCGGTAGAAGCTGTTCGTCTACTCGAATGCAGGATGAAATGTGCGTTTCTCCGTCCTCGTTAGCTCACTAATAAGATAAATTAGCCACTGAGCATACACAGGGTTACATGCTCAGGAAATGAATTGTTTTGTTGTTGTGGGCTAGTTACTGTAGCTCACAAGATGTCTGCGGCTGCGTGTACAATAGCGTGTCGGCCTCGTTTCATTAGCTCACGGTTCTGTTTGTTTAGATTTTTTGCAGTTATTAATAAGAAAGTCAATTGTAATTGCGTGTCTCCGATATAGTATTTAGTGCCCTGATCTGCTTGCGTCCATGTAAATTTCACAATAGTATACGTTAATGGGGCGTGATTTTATATATTGTCCATTTAAACATTATTGGATATTATCAACATCAAACATTTCATTTCAGATGTAATTCTCTACAGTGGTTTTGTGTTGTGGTATTTGCGATTTTTTATCCTAAATAGAAAGTAGCTTGAGCCTTGAGAAATCAATCAACGTAGCTGTAACACACTTGTTATCCATCATATCAATGAGTCTTAACTAGTTTCCAAATTCTCGATAGGTTCTGAAATGGCTTGGAGCTGCATACCGTAAACAAGAATCAATCAGAAAATATTTATATTTTATTATGACCAGTGTTTTAGGCTGATCGTCCCCTCCAGCTGTTTTCCGAGCGCAGAGGACAAATTACACATGAGTTATGGGACTTGAAGCTTAAAAGTGGCCGAACATTTACAAGCAGTTACCACCATAAGTACATTATAAACATATTGACAATGTCAAAAAGTCAGTGTAAAAAAAGAGCACTATTCTATGACATGAATGATTCAGCTACTTTAGTAAAACAGGCTGCATATTGTTCATTTTTTTGCCCCTACTGCAGTAGAAAAGGTTCATTCCTTCCTTCCTCCACCCCCATCCCCTTTCACACCAGTGGCCGGTCAGTGCCGTTTAAGATGAGGGAGGACAACAATTTATTTTCATGATAATGGCCTTATTTCTATTACAGCATACTGGATGACTGTCATTCATATTCCATTCTCCCAGTTCAATGTAACATCGATAGGTTCAGGCTACTGCATGATACTCGAATTGTCCCTATACCCATCATGAGGTTGCTGCAACCTAGCCTATGAATTAACATTTACAATGTAGGTGCACACAGGTTGAAACATTGTAGGTGACACATGAGAGTTTTTATTGAAGAAATGAATCTTTGTTTATCTCCGTTTAATTCCGTTTGCTTCCATTTAAGAAACGTCTTTCAACAGAATTAGCGGAATGAATGCATCCCTGATCACACGTAAACACACTTTCATAGCAGCCACCTTTTCACATCTATGCGCTCTCCTCCTCTCACCTTGTATGTGACCAGGCGATAAAACCTTTCCAAGCCAAACCAAGTCATACCCGCTACACACAGCCTACATCATTGTCACCATAATAGCTAAAGTAACAGCATAGTCAGCACAGCTAATAGACAACGACACAGAGTTACACATGGAGTAAAACAAACATACAGTCTAAACAAGTATAAATACGATGTGAGCAAATGAGGTGAGATAAGGGAGGTAAAGACAAAAAAAGGCCATGGAGGCAAAGTAAATACAATATAGCAAGTAAAACACTGGAATGGTAGATTTGCAATGGAAGAATGTGCAAAGTGCAAATTAGAAATAAAAATAATGGATAATAACAATCATGCAGTAACGATAATGTACACTCACTAAGCAGTTTAGGACTCACACTGTCCGGCCCCAGTGGCAATAAATTAGTAAAATCCTTCATTTTGGAAGAAATGTATTTGTTCAAAATGTTGTTTGTTCAACTATTGTCTTTCTCTCTCTTTGAGTCAACTTCTCACCACATTTTATGCACTACAGTACAAGCTAGCTGTAGCTTATGCTTTGCTTTCAGTACTAGATTCATTATCTGATCCTCTGATTGGGTGGACAACATATCAGTTGATGCTGCAAGAGGTCTGATAGGTTGGAGGACGTCCTCTGGAAGTTGTCACTGTGTAAGTCTATGGAAGGGGGTGAGAGACATGAGCCTCCTAGGATTTGTACTGAAGTCAATGTACACAGAGGAGGATGGGAACTAGCTGTCCTCTGGCTACACCATGGTGCTACCTACAGAGTGCTGTTGAGGCTACTGTAGACCATTGCAAAACAGTGTGTTTTAATCAATTATTTGGTGACATGAATATATTTAGTATAGTTTTATCTAAAAAGGATAACTTTTTAAATGTTTAAAAATATATATTTTTGTGAAATTCACTGAGGATGGTCCTCCTCTTCCTCCTCTGAGGAACCTCAATGTTTCACACACAGACACAGACACACACACACACACGCACTCACACGCGCGCGCGCGCATGCATCCCCCATCATCCACCACCCAACACACCCTCAGCCTTCCTGTTCCAGTCAGTGAGCCTAATATGTCATATGTGATTTCTGTACATCCTGCTTTTCAACCCTTTTCCCTCCAGCCATCTCTAAGCAGTCTGAGACATAGATGAGCTGTGTTTCCACTGGCGGCCATAGACAGTAAATGAGTCTGAGGCGCCAGATGAATAGCTATCTGAAGCCATTTTGGCTGACTGGCACATCTCTGACAGCTTTGGCTTTGTATGCGTTTCCACAGAGCGGGAAAGCGTCAATAAATTCTACCAACCCCTATAGACTCACTATACATGGTTTCATATGCACCTTTGGATGGAAAAATTAAGTACACCACCACATTGTGTAGAATTACAGATTCTAACAACATCTGGATAGGCTTTCAGCTTGCACATTCATAACCATCCAGATTGCCTAGAAATCAATTGTCTTATCCTGTTGCCACACCCGGCAGATACCCTTTCAAACTCCACTGCAGAGCACCAACATCCAGCCATCCGGACCTCCTCCTCCAGGCCCTCCCCCTACAGTCCCTCCTCCTCCAGGCCCTCCCCATCCAGGCCCTCCCCCTCCAGGCCCTCCTCTTCCAGCACCCCCCCTTCAGGCCCTCCTTCTCCAGTCCCTCCTCCTCCAGGCCCTATCCCTCCAGGCCCTCCCCTTCCAGGCCCTCCCCCTCCAGGCCCTCCTCCTCCAGGCCCTCCCCCTCCAGGTCCTCCTCCTCCAGGCCCTCCCCCTCCAAGCCCTCCCCATCCAGGCCCTCCCCCTCCAGGCCCCTCCCCCTCCAGGCCCTCCTCCAGTCCCTCCTCCTCCAGGCCCTCCCCCTCCAGGCCCTCCTCCTCCAGGCCCCCCTCCTCCAGCTCCCACCCCTCCAGGCCCTCCTTCTCCAGTCCCTGCTCCTCCAGTCCCTCCTCCTCCAGGCCCTCCCCCTCCAGGCCCTCCCCTTCCAGGCCCTCCCCCTCAAGGCCCTCCCCCTCCAGGCCCTCCCCCTCCAGGCCCTCCTCCTCCAGGCCCTCCCCCTCCAGGCCCTCCTCCTCCAGGCCCTCCTCCTCCAGGCCCTCCTCCCCCAGGCCCTCCCCCTCCAGGCCCTCCTCCCCCAGGCCCTCCTCCCACAGGCCCTCCCCCTCCAGGCCCTCCTCCTCCAGGCCCTCCCCCTCCAGGCCCTCCCCCTCCAGGCCCTCCCCCTCCAGGCCCTCCTCCTCCAGGCCCTCCCCCTTCAGGCCCTCCTCCCCCAGGCCCTCCTCCCCCAGGCCCTCCCCCTCCAGGCCCTCCTCCCCCAGGCCCTCCTCCCCCAGGCCCTCCTCCTCCAGGCCCTCCCCCTCCAGGCCCTCCTCCTCCAGGCCCTCCTCCTCCAGGCCCTCCTCCCCCAGGCCCTCCCCCTCCAGGCCCTCCTCCCCCAGGCCCTCCCCCTCCAGGCCCTCCTCCTCCAGGCCCTCCCCCTCCAGGCCCTGTTTGTTTATGTGTTTGTTTTCCCCCCTCTGTTAATGCCTGTTTTATTTACTGTGGTTCGGGCTGTCTGTCTGGCTGGCTGCCACTCTGAGCCGGCCAATAAATGGAGGGGTTTTGTAACAGCATCCCTCCATGCTGTCTGCAATGTATGACTGCTGACCTGCAGAAAGAGAGAGAGGGGGGATGGAGGGATGAAGAAAAAAAGACAGGGAGAGAGAGAGGAAGGCAGAGAGTGGGAAGGGAGAAAGAGATATGCGCCTGTTTAGGAGTCCCACATGTTCTAAACAGAAATGGTTGACTGTCACCCTTTTTCCCCCACTCCCTCAATCTGGCACGTAAAAAACTCAGAATAACATCAGAGAGAGGGAGGGAGATGACATTTACGATGGCCGCCCGGGCCCTTTGTGGTCATTGGTCACAGACGGCTTTGAAATGTTTTCGACGTCTGACCCCATCTGACCTCTGTCACAGCTTATTTCTAAAGGTTGATAGGTTTTAACCCCTCTGTGACCACAGTGGATGAAGTCACTCGGCAGAAGCATAGTGTCATCCTGAACTTCAGTAAGACTTAAAAGACCTGGTGGGACAGTAAAAATGCATTCACCAGCCACGTATAATGGAATGCAAAAGGCATTTCCTATGGCCAGTGAAGATTTTTCATGAAGGCTTCAGTGGTGGCGAACAGCTTTCATACAAGACAGTTGTGCAGAAGCCCAAACCCCATGTTGATTGACCCGTGTAGGAAATCTCATGTTGTTCATGTGTCAGACCTATACACACTCACTCAAATGCACGTGCACATGCGCACACACACACACACACACACGCACACACACACACACACACACACACACACACACACACACACACACACACATACACACACACACACACACACACACACACACACACACACACACACACACACACACACACACACACACACACACACACACACACACACACACAGAGAGTCCGTCCGTCAGGCCCCCTTTCATCTCTTCACTCTTCATCCCCAATGCCTTTGAAGTGGGACACTAGAATATACAGAACATCACACCTCTCTCTCTCTCTTTCTCGTTCTCCATTGATCCCTCTCTCTCTCTCCTCTCTCCATCTCATCCTCTCTCTTTCATCTCTCTCAATCTTTCTCTCTCTCTCCCTCTCTCTCTCTCTCTCTACTTCTGTTCCTCACCCACCTCCGTTCGTCCGTTCCCCCTCCATCCATAACTTCCACTCACCTTGTCTCAGACCGAAGATGATTTACACTGGCTTCACCATTAGTCTCCATCCCACCCACCATCCGCCACCCACTACCATAACCAACACAACCATCCACCCACTCCACTCCATTTTGACTCCACTCAAACTGAGGAGCCATTAGAATGCTACACTCAGCACAGGTCAACATTAGTGCATTTTGTGTCAACACTGATTGGTCTAGAATGTAAGTTGATGTTTACTGAGAGAAACTGTATACTGGCAATAAGAGATAAGTGACCCTTTCAGGAGAGGTTGTCTGACAATCAGACAGGAATTGATTAAATGGACAAAGGCTAATTTGATTCATGGAATCAAGGATATGTACAGTATGTCTCCATTTGGCGAGTTACTGAAAGAGCCAAGAGTCTATTTTCAGATTTAAAGGGTATAAGCTAGAAGCTAAGTCCATTCTCATATGTTGACTTGTTAATTACTGTAAAGGCTGTGTAGTCTACAGTACAAGTCAGGAGTCCATTTTCCTCATTTTCTATTTCCGAATCCCCTTTTTGTGAATTTGTCCCATGTTTTACCCATAAAAGAGAGTGATGGATGTGTTGTTGTGCATTGTGAACTTTAGGCACCTCTAATTTTCATAAGGCTAGTTCCAACAAGGCGAGATACCACTTAAACAAGGTCAACGACTGGAGCAAGGCATTAGCCCGCATTTGTTTTCTTACCCTAGAGCATAATTAGTATGATGTTAACACTAATTTGCCCCACTAACAAGAAGCGCACACATCACCTACCGAATCCTGACCTTTCCAGAATGATGGCACCATGCGGGAGATGTTGGTGTCTCGCCGTAACTCTTCCCCGTGTCTCGTTTACTCTGGTTCCTCTAAATAGCCACATGTAGAAGGAACCTTTTTCCTCCCCCTCTCTCTGCCCCCAAGATGCCGTCTGTTCCCATCGTTGACATAATCAGCAGTGAAACCTAGCCAATGTCACATTTCTCGTAAATATATACAAAAAATGATATCATGTGCTGTGAAAATGTGTTGTGTGCTGCAGTCTGTGAAGGTGATGAATAATTAAGACTGTTAGAGTCGCAGGGCTAAACCTGCCATTGAAATATTCAGCTGTCTCCGTCTGTGCCACGTCTCTGACTACCAGGTTATTAGGAGGCCGGCAAGAGTGTTGCTGCAGTTGTAGTGGGTTGTGACTGTGTGTGTGTGTGTGTGTGTGTGTGTGTGTGTGTGTGTGTGTGTGTGTGTGTGTGTGTGTGTGTGTGTGTGTGTGTGTGTGTGTGTGTGTGTGTGTGTGTGTGTGTGTGTGACTGTTGGTTGTTCAATCTTTGAGTCGGCCCATTCTCACTCTCGATGAGACGTTCCAGAAGCACCCCCAGAGCTATCACACACGTTATGAGGCAGAAGGGCCTTTTGGGTCTTCCTATCACACACGTTATGAGGCAGAAGGGCCTTTTGGGTCTTCCTATCACACACGTTATGAGGCAGAAGGGCCTTTTTTGGTCTTCCTATCACACACGTTATGAGGCAGAAGGGCCTTTTGGGTCTTCCTATCACACACGTTATGAGGCAGAAGGGCCTTTTGGGTCTTCCTATCACTCACGTTATGAGGCAGAAGGGCCTTTTGGGTCTTCCTATCACACACGTTATGAGGCAGAAGGGCCTTTTTTGGTCTTCCTATCACACACGTTATGAGGCAGAAGGGCCTTTTGGGTCTTCCTATCACACACGTTATGAGGCAGAAGGGCCTTTTGGGTCTTCCTATCACACACGTTATGAGGCAGAAGGGCCTTTTGGGTCCTGATAATATATGCGGGGCGTTAACACAACGTTTCGACCTATCAACCCTCCGAGAGATGCTCCCCTTATCGGCAGGTGAAACTGTCCGTCTCTAACCTCCCTCCCCTCCATCCCTTTATACCATCCCCTCCCTCCATTTTGTAAAACAATTTGAAAGAGCAGGGACTCGAGCAGTTTACCAAGAAACCAAGTTGGTGATTCATTGTAGACCAAAGCTTTCTTGTAGAATATTTGGGGTTGAAAGGTTTCCACTCCTGTGCCTCCATACAATTGGGTATTTTCTCTTCTGTAAATTCCATTGGCCGTTGTGGTCGGCGTCAAACAGCTATGTGAGTTTAGCAGTGTGGCCACCGTAGGGGTGCAATGTGCCTGAGATAACTGCACACTCACACACTCTATCCTAGCCCATCAGCCTATTTTTATTCATTTGACCTTCATTTAACCAGGCAAGTCAGTTAAGAACAGATTCTTATTTACAATGACGGCCTACCCCGGGCCAACCCTCCCTTAACCCGGACGATGCTGGGCCAATTGTGCGCCGCCCTGTGGGACTCCTGATCACGGCCGGTTGTGATACAGCCCAGGATCGAACCCGGGTCTGTAGTGACGCCTCTAGCACTGCGATGCAGTGCCTTAGACCGCTGCGCCACTCAGGGTCCCAGAGGACAGGAAGGCCAGGCTTCTTCAGACTATGTTAACGCTAGATGATGATGAGCCAATCTCCAACCCGCATCAGATACATGGTTTAAATGGACCTACAGGGAAATGTCTATCTGACGCAATCAACCCTGTAGATTGTGAAACTACCACAAGTGTGTGTGCATGCATGTGAATATATGTGTGTGTGTGTGTGCGTACGTGTGTGTGTGTGTGCACGCTTGTGTGTTGTTTCTGTTCGTCTTGAGCTCAACAGAGTTCTAGTTGACAACATGTCCTATCTGCAACGTCCAGTCTACCAGGTCACTTCATTGTGAAACTTCTCTTTAGAACCAAACTGTTGAAAGCTTTATGTTTGCTCTTTTCAAAGGGAATCAATATCGCAGTCTAGTCACATGGACTAATTACACCAACAACCCACTTGGTTCATGTATGAACAGAAGGTTTAACAGAGAGGGTTTACGAGGCACTGCCTAGTTTATATGTCTAAAGATACAAACAGTATTGTTGTAGTGGTTCCGGTGTTGGATCAACTTGTCCTTCGTCACCGTGAATCATAAGAAAGGCTGAATCGCACAATTAAATAGAACACTAGAAGTTATGGAGGCTTATTACATAGGCCACTCGAGTCATATATCTGTGGACTGAGTACAGTAGACACTGGTCTGTCGGGATGAGAGACATCTGGTCGCATATCATTCTAGCCGTCTGTCTATGATGACCTATTTATTTTATAGCTGTTGTGGAGAACAACAAGTGTCCTAGAAGGCCTAGCTTTGGCCCGAATCAATGGCTATTCACCATGAGTGTCCAATATGACAAACCCCACCACTCACACGACACACACACACTCCACCTGCCCTGCATTGGAACAATTTAAAATCAATCAGTTTTTTTCATTACTTTTCATTCAGGGAGCTTTATGATTATTTTTCCTCAACTGAAGATGAAATGTTACCGACCCCAGAAATGAAAAGAATAATCAACGTGGCGTCCTGCAACGTTTGATATCACCTCCCGCTTCTCTGTTGCAGGTAGAGAGGATTGATTGGTTGACATCGATTCCAGCCTGAGCTAATTGGACAAGTAATAAATATTTAGCTCTTATTCAGTCTGCAAAATAAACATGAGTGCTACGGAGCGTTTCCATCATTATTATTATTAGTCCAACAAAACAGAGCGAGCAGATAGCTTGATTAGAGGTAGACTGGTCAAGGTCAGTGGAAAATCCATATTCTGCCCTGAGTTTTGTTTGCCGAGGAGGACTCCCAAGATCTTATTCATTTAGTTCTAACTTCAGTCTTAAGTATAAAATGGACAGTGTGGAGACTTAGGGAGTTATGCTGATAGCTCACTTTCTCTTTGTCTTTTTATCTCTCACTCTCACTCTCTCTCTCTCACTTCTTCTTCTCTCTCTCCCACTCTTATCCTCTACATCTCCCTCTACGTCTCCCTCTACGTCTCCCTCTATGTCTCCCTCTGCCTCTACCTCTACGTCTCCCTCTACCTCTTCCTCTACCTCTCCCTCTACGTCTCCCTCTGCCTCTCCCTCTGCCTCTCCCTCTCCCTCTACGTCTCCCTCTATGTCTCCCTCTACCTCTCCCTCTACATCTCCCTCTACCTCTCCCTCTACGTCTCCCTCTACCTCTCCCTCTACATCTCCCTCTATGTCTCCCTCTACCTCTCCCTCTACATCTCCCTCTACGTCTCCCTCTACGTCTCCCTCTACATCTCCTTCTACCTCTACATCTCCCTTTACCTCTCCCTCTACGTCTCCCTCTACATCTCTCTCTACGTCTCCCTCTACCTCTCCGTCTCCCTCTACCTCTCCGTCTCCGTCTCCCTCTACCTCTCCGTCTCCCTCTACGTCTCCCTCTACATCTCTCTCTACGTCTCCCTCTACCTCTCCGTCTCCCTCTACCTCTCCGTCTCCCTCTACCTCTCCGTCTTCCTCTCCGTCTCCCTCTACCTCTCCGTCTCCCTCTACATCTCCCTCTACCTCTCCGTCTCCCTCTCCGTCTCCCTCTACCTCTCCGTCTCCCTCTACATCTCTCTCTACGTCTCCCTCTACCTCTCCGTCTCCCTCTACCTCTCCGTCTCCCTCTACGTCTCCCTCTACATCTCTCTCTACGTCTCCCTCTACCTCTCCGTCTCTCTCTACGTCTCCCTCTACATCTCTCTCTACGTCTCCCTCTACCTCTCCGTCTCCCTCTACCTCTCTGTCTCCCTCTCCGTCTCCCTCTACGTCTCCCTCTACATCTCTCTCTACGTCTCCCTCTACCTCTCCGTCTCTCTCTACGTCTCCCTCTACATCTCTCTCTACGTCTCCCTCTACCTCTCCGTCTCCCTCTACCTCTCCGTCTCCCTCTACCTCTCCGTCTCCCTCTACCTCTCCGTCTCCGTCTCCCTCTACCTCTCCGTCTCCCTCTACGTCTCCCTCTACATCTCTCTCTACGTCTCCCTCTACCTCTCCGTCTCCCTCTACCTCTCCGTCTCCCTCTCCGTCTCCCTCTACCTCTCCGTCTCCCACAACATCTCCCTCTACCTCTACCTCTCCCTCTCCGTCTCCCTCTACCTCTCCGTCTCCCTCTACATCTCTCTCTACGTCTCCCTCTACCTTTCCGTCTCCCTCTACCTCTCCGTCTCCCTCTACGTCTCCCTCTACATCTCTCTCTACGTCTCCCTCTACCTCTCCGTCTCCCTTTACCTCTCCGTCTCCCTCTCCGTCTCCCTCTACCTCTCCGTCTCCCTCTACGTCTCCCTCTACCTCTCCGTCTCCCTCTCCGTCTCCCTCTACCTCTCCGTCTCCCTCTACATCTCTCCCTACGTCTCCCTCTACCTCTCCGTCTCCGTCTCCCTCTACCTCTCCGTCTCCCTCTACGTCTCCCTCTACATCTCTCTACGTCTCCCTCTACCTCTCCGTCTCTCTCTACGTCTCCCTCTACATCTCTCTCTACGTCTCCCTCTACCTCTCCGTCTCCCTCTACCTCTCCGTCTCCCTCTACCTCTCCGTCTCCCTCTACCTCTCCGTCTCCGTCTCCCTCTACCTCTCCGTCTCCCTCTACGTCTCCCTCTACATCTCTCTCTACGTCTCCCTC
This sequence comes from Oncorhynchus clarkii lewisi, assembly GCF_045791955.1. Lineage (NCBI taxonomy): Eukaryota > Metazoa > Chordata > Actinopteri > Salmoniformes > Salmonidae > Oncorhynchus > Oncorhynchus clarkii. The sequence goes on along the minus strand of NC_092167.1, from coordinate 41,221,057 downwards.
TACCTCTCCGTCTCCCTCTACCTCTCCGTCTCCCTCTCCGTCTCCCTCTACCTCTCCGTCTCCCACAACATCTCCCTCTACCTCTACCTCTCCCTCTCCGTCTCCCTCTACCTCTCCGTCTCCCTCTACATCTCTCTCTACGTCTCCCTCTACCTTTCCGTCTCCCTCTACCTCTCCGTCTCCCTCTACGTCTCCCTCTACATCTCTCTCTACGTCTCCCTCTACCTCTCCGTCTCCCTCTACCTCTCCGTCTCCCTCTCCGTCTCCCTCTACCTCTCCGTCTCCCTCTACGTCTCCCTCTACCTCTCCGTCTCCCTCTCCGTCTCCCTCTACCTCTCCGTCTCCCTCTACATCTCTCCCTACGTCTCCCTCTACCTCTCCGTCTCCGTCTCCCTCTACCTCTCCGTCTCCCTCTACGTCTCCCTCTACATCTCTCTCTACGTCTCCCTCTACCTCTCCGTCTCCCTCTACCTCTCCGTCTCCCTCTCCGTCTCCCTCTACCTCTACGTCTCCCTCTACCTCTCCGTCTCCCTCTACCTCTCCGTCTCCCTCTACCTCTCCGTCTCCGTCTCCCTCTACCTCTCCGTCTCCCTCTACGTCTCCCTCTACATCTCTCTCTACGTCTCCCTCTACCTCTCCGTCTCCCTCTACCTCTCCGTCTCCCTCTACCTCTCCGTCTTCCTCTCCGTCTCCCTCTACCTCTCCATCTCCCTCTACATCTCCCTCTACCTCTCCGTCTCCCTCTCCGTCTCCCTCTACCTCTCCGTCTCCCTCTACATCTCTCTCTACGTCTCCCTCTACCTCTCCGTCTCCCTCTACCTCTCCGTCTCCCTCTACGTCTCCCTCTACATCTCTCTCTACGTCTCCCTCTACCTCTCCGTCTCTCTCTACGTCTCCCTCTACATCTCTCTCTACGTCTCCCTCTACCTCTCCGTCTCCCTCTACCTCTCCGTCTCCCTCTCCGTCTCCCTCTACGTCTCCCTCTACATCTCTCTCTACGTCTCCCTCTACCTCTCCGTCTCTCTCTACGTCTCCCTCTACATCTCTCTCTACGTCTCCCTCTACCTCTCCGTCTCCCTCTACCTCTCCGTCTCCCTCTACCTCTCCGTCTCCCTCTACCTCTCCGTCTCCGTCTCCCTCTACCTCTCCGTCTCCCTCTACGTCTCCCTCTACATCTCTCTCTACGTCTCCCTCTACCTCTCCATCTCCCTCTACCTCTCCGTCTCCCTCTCCGTCTCCCTCTACCTCTCCGTCTCCCACAACATCTCCCTCTACCTCTACCTCTCCCTCTCCGTCTCCCTCTACCTCTCCGTCTCCCTCTACATCTCTCTCTACGTCTCCCTCTACCTTTCCGTCTCCCTCTACCTCTCCGTCTCCCTCTACGTCTCCCTCTACATCTCTCTCTACGTCTCCCTCTACCTCTCCGTCTCCCTCTACCTCTCCGTCTCCCTCTCCGTCTCCCTCTACCTCTCCGTCTCCCTCTACGTCTCCCTCTACCTCTCCGTCTCCCTCTCCGTCTCCCTCTACCTCTCCGTCTCCCTCTACATCTCTCCCTACGTCTCCCTCTACCTCTCCGTCTCCGTCTCCCTCTACCTCTCCGTCTCCCTCTACGTCTCCCTCTACATCTCTCTCTACGTCTCCCTCTACCTCTCCGTCTCCCTCTACCTCTCCGTCTCCCTCTCCGTCTCCCTCTACCTCTCCGTCTCCCTCTACCTCTCCGTCTCCCTCTACCTCTCCGTCTCCCTCTACGTCTCCCTCTACCTCTCTGTCTCCCTCTACCTCTCCGTCTCCCTCTCCGTCTCCCTCTACCTCTCCGTCTCCCTCTACGTATCCCTCTACCTCTCCGTCTCCCTCTACCTCTCCGTCTCCCTCTCCGTCTCCCTCTACCTCTCCGTCTCCCTCTACGTCTCCCTCTACCTCTCCGTCTCCCTCTCCGTCTCCCTCTACCTCTCCGTCTCCCTCTACATCTCTCTCTACGTCTCCCTCTACCTCTCCGTCTCCCTCTACCTCTCCGTCTCCCTCTACGTCTCCCTCTACCTCTCCGTCTCCGTCTCCGTCTCCCTCTACCTCTCCGTCTCCCTCTACGTCTCCCTCTACATCTCTCTCTACGTCTCCCTCTACCTCTCCGTCTCCCTCTACCTCTCCGTCTCCCTCTCCGTCTCCCTCTACCTCTCCGTCTCCCTCTACCTCTCCGTCTCCCTCTACCTCTCCATCTCCCTCTACGTCTCCCTCTACCTCTCTGTCTCCCTCTACCTCTCCGTCTCCCTCTCCGTCTCCCTCTACCTCTCCGTCTCCCTCTACGTATCCCTCTACCTCTCCGTCTCCCTCTACCTCTCCGTCTCCCTCTCCGTCTCCCTCTACCTCTCTGTCTCCCTCTACGTCTCCCTCTACCTCTCCGTCTCCCTCTCCGTCTCCCTCTACCTCTCCGTCTCCCTCTACATCTCTCTCTACGTCTCCCTCTACCTCTCCGTCTCCCTCTACCTCTCCGTCTCCCTCTACGTCTCCCTCTACCTCTCCGTCTCCCTTCCGTCTCCCTCTACCTCTCTGTCTCCCTCTACATCTCTCTCTACATCTCTCACTCAATCCCTTGGTGTGCAGAAAGGGATATGTGGTTGGTGGGTGGCATGGGTCTACATGCATTGCCTCTGCACCAGTCAGTTAGCTAGAGGAGAGAAGTAGGTGTTGGGTGTCTCTGACACACTAAGACACGGTCTCAGTCAGGGAAGACCTGTCAGACCAGCTCATTAGAAGCCTCATCACCTCTTTGTATCATCGCTTAGTGGGCTGCTGCAGGTTTGCCGTAACGACAGGTGGCCACCGTCACCGCAGACATTGTGCCTGCCACCACACAGGACAAGAACTGAATAAAAGAAGGAGAGATAATTATACAGCACTGTCTTAAATGAAATGAAGTTAGCTAGTTTAATGATCGATGACAGGTACTTTAAAGTTTTTGACTTTGTGGCTTTACAGTCGTAAGCAGTGTTGATTGTGAACGTTTCCCTGGGCATGGCATCTGGATGAAATTGTCAATAGAATATGTACTGTAGTGTTGATTATTGAGTGGTTGTTGGTGTAGATATTGTAAATTGATATGCGGTGGCGATTCTGTCTTCAGTAGTCATCCTCATCATCCTCATCACCTTCTGTATTTATGCCAATTTCCTGCGTTCTACATGACTGATGGAAGAGGAGAAAGTGAAACCTTCAGTTGTGTATCTTCTTTCTCTAAGATGGTCTTTCATGCTGTGGGCTAGTTATAGTATTTCAGTCACGCATCTTGTTTATTTAGAAAATAAAATTAGATTGGAAGGCTGGGACCCGGAGAGCCGAGGCATCAGGCGCTTCACACACTGAGGCGGAAAGAGAAAAGCGAGAGACTCGCACCTGAGTGTGGGTGCTGCTGCTAGTGTTACTGCCTCAATCTCTCTGCAACATGGGTGCCATTCTACCAGCGGCCATCTTAGAGCAGTTTCCCTCCATGTGCGCAGGTTGACATTTATTGTCATGAGTCTTGCACTCAGCGGTGGAAAAAGTACCCAATTGTCATACTTGAGTAAAAGTAAAGATACATTTATTTAAAAAAATGACTCAAGTGAAAGCTAAAGTCCCCCAGTAAAATACTACTTGACTAAAAGTCTAAAAGTATTTGGTTTTAAATCTACTTAAGTATCACATTTAAATGTAATTGCTAAAATGTAACGGTTTTCTTCCGTTGAAGGAGACGAGGACCAAAATGCAGCGTGGTTAGAGTTCAACATGTTTATTAATAAAGACCATAAACACTACACACCACCAAAACAGTCCTATCTGGTGCATAGACACAAAGACAGAAGACAATCACCCACAAAATACCCAAAGAACATGGCTGCCTAAATATGGTTCCCAATCAGAGACAACGATAAACACCTGCCTCTGATTGAGAACCAATCTAGGCAACCATAGACTTACATAAACACCTAGACTAGGTAACACCCCATAAACATACAAAACCCCTAGACCAGACAAAACACATAAATCCCCCATGTCACACCCTGACCTAACCGAAATAATAAAGAAAACAAAGATAACTAAGGCCAGGGCGTGACACTAAGTATCAAAAGTCAAAGTATAAATCATTTAAAACCTCTTGTAACTACCCATCCCGGATCCGGGAGAATTGTCATCAACTACACTAATTAGCATAGCGCAACAGAAAATATTCATATTCATGAAATCACAAGTGAAATATAGTGAAACACAGCTTAGCCTTTTGTTAATCACCCTGTCATCTCAGATTTTGAAATTATGCTTTACAGCCAAAGCAAGACAAGCGTTTGTGTAAGTTAATCGATAGCCTAGCATAGCATTATGTCCAGCTGGCAGCAGGAAGCTTGGTCACGAAAATCAGAAAAGCAATCAAATTAACCGTTTACCTTTGATGATCTTCGGATGTTTTCACTGACAAGACTCCCAGTTAGACAGCAAATGTTCCTTTTGTTCCATAAAGATAATTTTTATACCCAAAATTCCTCTGTTTGCTTGTCATGTTATGTTCAGAAATCCACCAGAAATAGCGGTCACGACAACGCCAAATTTTGGGGGGAATTATATCCATAATATAACGACAGAAACATGGCAAACGTTTTTTATAATCAATCCTCAAGGAGTTTTTCAAATATCTATTCCATAATATATCAACCGGAGAGCCAGAAATCCTGCTTGTTTGTAGGTGACCAAATACTTATTTTCCACCATAATTTGCAAAATAAATTCATTAAAAATCCTACAATGTGATTTTCTGGATTTTTTTTTTCATTTTGTCTGTCATAGTTGAAGTGTACCTATGATGAAAATTACAGGCCTCTCTCATCTTTTTAAGTGGGAGAACTTGCACAATTGGTGGCTGACTAAATACTTTTTTGCCCCACTGTACATAATTGTATTTAGGAATGTAGTAGAGGGAAAGTAAAAGTTGTAAAAAAATATAAATATTAAAGTAAGTGCAGATACCCCAAAAAACAATTAAGTAGTTCTTAAGTATCACTTCTTGGCCTGGAGGCAGAACTGAGCGTTTCCTCTTAGATAGGCCAGCCGCAATGTCAAAATTTGCTATATTGTACAAATTCATGAAAACTAACATTTGCTTTTTGGTATTAATTTAAGGTTAGGGTCGGGCATTAGGGTCGGGCATTAGGGTTGGCAATGTGGTTAAGGATAAGGTTATGGTTGGGGTTAGGTTTAAAATGTGATTTTATGACTTTGTGGCTGTGCCAGCTAGTGACCACTCTGCAGAACTGCCTCCAGAACAAGATTCACAATGAAAAACACCAACCTGCTCCATGTGTCTCTTCTCATCTTGAACAGCCCTGACGCCTTTGAGCCGGAAGACAACAGAGTGATGTAGCTGTGGAACAGATGAACATTACCTCACTGGCTTCAACACATCCAACCATCGCAACTCACACCTCATTGTCACCCCCTCTAATTTCTTTCCATCCCTCCCTCCCTCTTTCCGCCTACTCTTCTTTCAGCCTGCTCCCCTACCATGCTGCGATAATTATTCAGTGCTAAAAGAATACAGCTGGTAGGAAACAACACAGCTAGTCTCTGGTGGGAGGGAGGAACAGAAGGGTTTGGCACTGGGTTCATTACATGAGCCTGTTCGAAATAGCAATACCAGCTGATCTGTAGATGGGTCACAAGTAGTCGTAATTGTCAAAGCTGGAGCAACTAAAATAAAGTGTGATGATTCACTGTCTCTGGCAGTGTGTGCGAGTGACTCAGCGATCGTCCGTCCCCCCCCCCGGTGTTTGACAGTGCTTTCATCATCCGTTTGCCCACTAAGCATCAAACTGACTTTTCCTGCTATGTCTCTGCTGTGCCCACACAGCATTGTTAATATGAGACAAGGTCTGTGGCTGGGGTGTTGGTGTCTCATTTCAATGTCGTTTTAGGTCATTTGGCAGGCATCAGTGTGTGCAGAATGAGTTTTGATGCGGTATTGAGGGCAGCCTCAGAGATCCCATGGACACGAGAGAGGTTTATGGAAAATATAAATGCAAAAGTATGTATAATTTATTAGGATATGATGCCCGAAAATGTGCAAAGTGCAAAATGACTGAGGTCAAATCAAATCTTATTTGTCACATGAGCCAAATACAACAGGTGTAGATCTTACTGTGAAATGCTGAATACAACAGGTGTAGTAGACCTTACTGTGAAATGCTTACTTACAAGCCCTTAACCAACAATGCAGTTCAAGAAATAGAGTTCAGAAAATATTTACTAAAGTAAAAAATAAAACAAAAAGGAACAATAAACTAACAATACCGAGGCTATATACAGGGGGTACCGAGTCAATGTGTGGGGGTACAGCTTAGTCCAGGTCATTTGTACATATAGGTAGATGTAAAGTGACTATGTGTAGACAATAAACAGCAAGTAGCAGCAGTGTAAAAACACAGGGTGGGGGTGTCAATGTGAATAGTCCAGGTGGCCATTTGATTAATTGTTCAGCAGTCTTGGGGGTAGAGGCTGTTAAGGAGCCTTTTGGACCTAGACTTGGAGCTCTGGTACCGCTTGCCGTACGGTAGCAGAGAGAACATTCTTTGACTTGGGTGACTGAAGTATTTGACAATTTGGGCCTTTCTCTGACACCGCCTGGTATTGAGGTCCTGGATGGCAGGAAGCTTGGACCCAGTGATGTACTGGGCCATACTCACCACCCTCTGTAGCGCCTTGCGGTCAGATGCCGAGCAGTTGCCATACAAGTCGGTGATACAACCGGTCAGGATGCTCTCAGTGGTGCAGCTTTACAACTTTTTGAGGATCTAGGGACCCATTCCAAGTCTTTTCAGTCTCCAGAGGGGGAAAAGGTGTTGTCGGGCCCTCTTCACAACTGTCTTGGTGTGTTTGGACCATGATCATTTGTTGGTGATGTGGACACCAAGGAACTTGAAACTCTCGACCCGCTCCACGACAGCACCGTCGATGTTAATGGGGGCCTGTTCGGCCCTCCTTTTCCTATTGTCCTTTTCCTATTGTCAGCTCTTTTGTCTTGCTCACATTGAGGGAGAGGTTGTTGTGCTGGCACCACATTGCCAGGTCTCTGATCTCCTCCCTATTGACTGTCTCATCATTGTTGGTGATCAGGCCTAACACTGTTGTGTCGTCAGCAAACGTAATGATGGTGTTGGAGTCGTGCTTGGCCACTCAGTTGTGAGTGAACAGGGAGTACAGGAGGGGACTAAGCACACACCCCTGAGGGGCCCTTGTGCTGAGGATCAGCATGGCAGATGTGTTGTTACCTACCCTTACCACCTGGGGGCGGCCCGTCAGGAAGTCCAGGATCCAGTTGCAGAGGGAGGTGTTTAGTCCCAGGGTGCTTAGCTTAATGTTGAACTTTGTGGGCACTATGGTGTTGAATGCTGAGCTGTAGTCAATGAACAGCATTCTCACATAGGTGTTCCTTTTGTCCAGGTGGGAAAGGGCAGTGAGATTGCGTCATCTGTGGATCTGTTGGGGCAGTATGCAAATTGGAGTGGGTCTAGGGTTTCCGGGATGATGGTGTTGATGTGAGTTATGACCAGCCTTTCAAGGCACTTCATGGCTACCGATATGAGTGCTACGGGGCGGTATTCATTTAGGCAGGTTACCTTCACTTTCTTGGGCACAGGGACTATGATGGTCGGCTTAAAACATCTAGTTATTACAGACTCGGTCAGGGATAGGTTGAAAATGTCAGTGAAGACACTTGCAGTTGGTCCGTGTATGATCTGAGTACACATCCTGGTAATCCCTCTGGCACCGCAGCCTTGTGAATGACCTGTTCTTGCTCACATTGGCTACGGAGAGCGTGATCACACAGTTGTCCGGAACAGCTGGTGCTCTCATTCATGCTTCAGTGTTGCTTGCCTCCAAGTGATTTAGATCGTCTAGTAGGCTCGCGTCACTGGGCAGCTCGCGGCTGGGTTTCCCTTTGTAGTCCGTAATAGTTTGCAAGCCCTGCCACAGCCGATGAGCCTCAGAGCCGGTGTAGCAGGATTCAATATTAGTCCTGTATTGACACTTTGCCTGTTTGATGGTTCGTCTGAGGGCATAAGGGAATTTCTTATAAGCGTCCGGAGTAGTGTCCCGCTCCTTGAAAGCGGCAGCTCTAGCCTTTAGCTCGGTGCGGATATTGCCTGTAATCCATGGCTTCTGGTTGGGGTATGTACGCACGGTCACTGAGGGGACCACGTTGTCGATGCACTTATTGATGAAGCTGAGGTGGTATACTCCTCAATGCCATTAGATGAATCCCGGAACATATTCCAGTCTATTCTAGCAAAACAGTCCTGTAGCGTAGCATCCGAGTTATCTGACCACTTCCCTATTGAGCGAGTCACTGGTACTTCCTGCTTTAGTTTTTTTCTTGTAAGCAGGGATCAGGAAGACAGAATGATGGTTAGATTTGCCAAATTGAGGGCGAGGGAGAGCTTTATATGCTTCTCTGTGTGTGGAGTAAATGTGGTCTAGAGTTTTTTTTCCTCTTGTTGCACATGTGACATGCTGGTAGAAATGAGGTAAAACTGATTTGAGTTTGCCTGCATTAAAGTCCCCGGCCACCAGGAGCGCCGCTTCTGGATGAGCATTTTCTTGTTTGTTTATGGCCTTATAGAGTTGGTTGAGTGTGGTTTTAGTTCCAGCATTTGTTTGTGGTAGTAAATAGATGGCTACAAATAATACAGATGAAAAAACTATCTTGGTAGATAGTGTATATATATGCGTATAGTACCAGTCAAAAGTTTGGACACACCTACTCATTTCAGGGTTTTTCTTTATTTTACTATTTTCTACATTGTAGAATGATAGTGAAGAAATCAAAACTAAGAAATAACACATATGTCATGTCGTAACCAAAAAAGTGTTAAACAAATCAAAGTATATTTTATATATGAGATTCTTCAAAGTAGCCTCCCTTTGTCTTGATGATAGCTTTGCATACTCTTGGCATTCTCTCAACTTGCTTCAAGAGGTAGTCACCTGGAATGCTTTCCCGAGCCTTCTTTTTGATACTTTCATCTATTGGTTTGATCTTCAAATGTATCACATGATATGGGAGTATAAAATAGTTTTCACCATATATAACACTTGCCTCCTCTTCCCTCCACAGCTGGGACAACCTACATCTTCGGGAGAGGAGGAGCCCTCATCACGTACACCTGGCCCCCCAACGACCGGCCGAGCACGCGGGCAGACCGGCTGGCGGTGGGCTTCAGCACGCAGCTCAAGGAGGCCGTGCTGCTCAGGGTGGAGAGTGCCAAGGGACTGGGAGACTACCTGGAGCTGCACATAGTAAGATACTAACCTGGGGACCGCAGAGGGGATAGATGGGGTAATGGGTGGGGAGTTGGCGGTGGGACATCATGGCGTTAGAGCAGTACATGGGGTTTGTGGATTGGTGGGGTGAGTGGGTTGGCAGGACAGTATGTTGAAGTGGCACAAAGTTGGAGGGACAGTATTTTAGAGGCAGTAGCCTGTATTGGAGGGACAGGAGATTGGGGGGACAGTATGTTAGTAGGTTGGAGGGATAATACATTTGAGGGAAAGGAGATTGGAGGGACAGGAGAGGGACAAGAGATTGGATAGAAAGGAGAGGGACAGTAGATTGGATAGACAGGAGAGGGACAGGATATTTGATGGACAGAAGAGGGACAGGAGAGGGACAGGAGATGGGATAGACAGGAGAGGGACAGGAGATGGGATAGACAGGAGAGGGACAGGAGATTGGATAGACAGGAGAGGGACAGGAGATGGGATAGACAGGAGAGGGACAGGAGATGGGATAGACAGGGGAGGGACAGGAGAGGGACAGGAGATGGGATAGACAGGAGAGGGACAGTAGATTGGATAGACAGGAGAGGGACAGGAGAGGGACAGGAGATGGGATAGACAGGAGAGGGACAGTAGATTGGATAGACAGGAGAGGGACAGGAGATGGGATAGACAGGAGAGGGACAGGAGATGGGATAGACAGGAGAGGGACAGGAGATGGGATAGACAGGAGAGGGACAGTAGATTGGATAGACAGGAGAGGGACAGGAGAGGGACAGGAGATGGGATAGACAGGAGAGGGACAGTAGATTGGATAGGCAGGAGAGGGACAGGAGAGGGAGAGGAGATGGGATAGACAGGAGAGGGACAGTAGATTGGATAGACAGGAGAGGGACAGGAGATGGGATAGACAGAAGAGGGACAGGAGATGGGATAGACAGGTGAGGGACAGGAGAGAGACAGGAGATGGGATAGACAGGAGAGGGACAGTAGATTGGATAGACAGGAGAGGGACAGGAGAGGGACAGAAGATGGGATAGACAGGAGAGGGACAGTAGATTGGATAGACAGGAGAGGGACAAGATATTGGATGGACAGAAGAGGGACAGTAGATTGGAGGAACATGAGAGGGACAAGAGATTGGATAGACAGGAGAGGGGCAGGAGAGGGACAGGAGTGGGATAGACAGGAGAGGGACAGGAGATGGGATAGACAGGAGAGGGACAGGAGATGGGGTAGACAGGAGAGGGACAGTATATTGGATAGACAGGAGAGGGACATTAGATTGGATAGACAGGAGAGGGACAGTAGATTGAATAGACAGGAGAGAGACAGTAGATTGGATAGACAGGAGAGGGACATTAGATTGGATAGACAGGAGAGGGACAGTAGATTGGATAGACAGGAGAGGGACAGTATATTGGATAGACAGGAGAGGGACAGTAGATTGGAGGAACAGGAGAGAGACAGTAGATTGGATAGACAGGAGAGGGACAGTAGATTGGATAGACAGGTGAGGGACAGTAGATTGGATAGACAGGAGAGGGACAGTAGATTGGATAGACAGGAGAGGGACAATAGATTGGATGGAAAGGAGAGGGACAGTAGATTGGATAGACAGGAGATGGACATTAGAGGGACAATAGATTGGATGGAAAGGAGAGGGACCGGAGATGTGATGGACAGGATAGGGAGAGGAGATGTGATTAAAAGGAGAGGGACAGGAGATTGGATAGACAGGAGAGGGACAGTAGATTGGATAGACAGGAGAGGGACAGTAGATTGGATAGACAGGAGAGGGACAGTAGATTGGATAGACAGGAGAGGGACAGTAGATTGGATAGACAGGAGAGGGACAGTCGATTGGAGGAACAGGAGAGGGACATTGGATTGGATAGACAGGAGAGGGACAGTAGATTGGATAGACAGGAGAGGGACATTAGAGGGACAATAGATTGGATGGAAAGGAGAGGGACAGGAGATTTGATGGACAGGAGAGTGACAGTAGATTGGATAGACAGGAGAGGGACATTAGATTGGAGGAACAGGAGAGGGACATTGGATTGGATAGACAGGAGAGGGACCTTAGAGGGACAATATATTGGATGGAAAGGAGAGGGAGAGGAGATGTGATGGACAGGAGAGGGACAATTGATTGGATGGAAAGGAGATGGACAGGAGATGTGATGGACAGGAGAGGGACAGGAGATGTGATGGAAAGGAGAGGGACAGGAGAGGGACAGGAGATGTGATGGACAGGAGAGGGACTGACAGTAGATTGGATGGAAAGGAGAGGGACAGGAGATGTGATGGACAGGAGAGGGACAGTAGATTGGATGGAAAGGAGAGGGACAATAGATTGGATGGAAAGGAGAGGGACAGGAGATGTGATGGACAGGAGAGGGACAGTAGGTTGGATGGAAAGAAGAGGGACAATAGATTGGATGGAAAGGAGATGTGATGGACAGGATATGTGATGGACAGGAGAGGGACAGGAGATGTGATGGAAAGGAGAGGGACAGGAGATGTGATGGACAGGAGAGGGACAATAGATTGGATAGACAGGAGAGGGACAGTATATTGGATAGACAGGAGAGGGACAGTAGATTGGATAGACAGGAGAGGGACAGTAGATTGGATAGACAGGAGAGGGACAGTAGATTGGATAGACGGGAGAGGGACAGTAGATTGGATAGACAGGAGAGGGACATTAGATTGGATAGACAGGAGAGGGACATTTGATTGGATAGACAGGAGAGGGACTGTAGATTGGATAGACGGGAGAGGGACAGTAGATTGGATAGACAGGAGAGGGACAGTAGATTGGAGGAACAGGAGAGGGACATTGGATTGGATAGACAGGAGAGGGACATTAGAGGGACAATAGATTGGATGGAAAGGAGAGGGACAGGAGATGTGATGGACAGGAGAGGGACAGTAGATTGGATAGACAGGAGAGGGACAGTAGATTGGAGGAACAGGAGTGGGACATTGGATTGGATAGACAGGAGAGGGACATTAGAGGGACAATAGATTGGATGGAAAGGAGAGGGAGAGGAGATGTGATGGAAAGGAGAGGGACTGGAGATGTGATGGACAGGAGAGGGACATTAGAGGGACAATTGATTGGATGGAAAGGAGATGGACAGGAGATGTGATGGACAGGAGAGGGACAGGAGATGTGATGGAAAGGAGATGGACAGGAGAGGGACAGGAGATGTGATGGACAGGAGAGGGACTGACAGTAGATTGGATGGAAAGGAGAGGGACAGGAGATGTGATGGACAGGAGAGGGACAGTAGATTGGATGGAAAGGAGAGGGACAATAGATTGGATGGAAAGGAGATGTGATGGACAGGAGATGTGATGGACAGGAGATGTGATGGACAGGAGAGGGACAGGAGATGTGATGGACAGGAGAGGGACAATAGATGTGATGGACAGGAGAGGGACTGACAGTAGATTTGATGGACTGGAGAGGGACTGACAGTAGATTGGATGGACAGGAGAGGGACTGACAGTAGATTGGATGGACAGAAGAGTGACTGACAGTAGATTGGATGGACAGGAGAGGGACAGGAAGTGAAGTGACTACTCAGTGATCATTGGGCAGCTCTTTACCTGTTATACCCTCTTACCAAACAAATCATTTCTCCATCCCTCTTATTTTGACTCTCATATGGTCTAGGTCAGGGGTATTCAACGCTTATCCTACACTGTCCGGAGCCTGCTGGTTTTCTGTTCTACCTGATAATTCATTTCCCCCACCTGGTGTCCCAGGTCTAAATCAGTCACAGATTAGAGGGGACCAATGAAAAAAGGCAGTGGAACTTGCTTCGAGGTCCAGAGTTGAGTTTCAGCGGTCTATGTAAAGAGAACCCGAAAGATAACTTTATAAGGCAATTAAAGGACATCCGGCCCTTTTAAAAAGGCATTAATGCTGCCTTTAAATGTCTCATTGACCTGTGTGCTCACTGCTCTCTGGCTTCCGACGATATTCAAAACCCATATTATTCTAATGGATGACGTTCAGTTCATTATCAGCTGGCTGCCGAACTCAGTGGCTTTGTTCTTCTCACTGTAGCTGGTGTCAAACACGCACGCGCACACACGCATACACACACACACACACACACACACACACACACACACGCATACACACACACACACACACACACACACACACACACACACACACACACACACACACACACACACGCATACACACACACACACACACACACACACACACACACACACACACACATACACACACACACACACACACACACACACACACACACACACACGCATACACACACACACACACACACACACACACACACACACACACACACACACACACACCCCCTTCCCTGCAGGTATGAAGAGAGGCTGGTGCCAGGTGCTATTCTAGACTGTGCTGTCACATGATTCCTCTCTCTCTGTCTCTGGGCTCACACTGACTAACTACAGCCTTCAAGGCAGAGTGAAAATAGTGCTGCTATCCCCTACTTTCTACTCCTCTTTTCCTCTCCTCCCTCATCCACCCATCAGTCTATCTACCCTTAGGTCGATGTGGGGATTGAGTGTGCGTGTGTGTGCATGTGTGTGTGTGTGCATGTGTGTGTGTGTTTAGTTTGACACTTCTCCCTCTTCATTACTCTTACCCCAATGCGTTTGGTCTGCCGCTGCCTAGGAGGCACAGGGACACATTTGACCCGGGGTCAAGCCTCATTCAGCACTGTGTTTGGGACTACGGCTGGGAGGGACGGACAGAGAAACACACACATACACACGCACACACAATCAATTACCTCGTACCCCTGCACATCGACTGGTACTGGTACTGGTACCATGTGTAGATAAGTTATTGTGTACTTATTATTACTTTTATTATTACGTGATTTACTTTTTTATTATTTCTCTATTTTATTTATCTCACTGTTAGTCTACAGCTGTTGTTTACAAAGCATCAATTTGGAGAAATCTTGCTCAGTTTTGGGGCTTCATACCACAGGTTTGATTTGATTTGATTTGAAGAGCTCTGGCTCAGTGTTGGGGTTTCATACCACAGGTCAAGGCCAAAATGGTTTAAATAGTTGTTTCCCCCTCAACAATCTGCACACAATACCACATAATGACAAAGCAAAAACAGATTTGAAGAAATGTTTGCAAACATTTACAGCGATTACAGCCAAGTCTTCTTGGGTATGACGCTACAAGCTTGGCACACCTGTATTTGGGGAGTTTCTCCCATTCTTCTCTGAAGATCCTCTCAAGCTCTGTCAGGTTGGATGGAGAGCGTTGCTGCACAGCTATTTTCAGGTCTCTCCAGAGATGTTCGATCAGGTTCAAGTCTCTGGCTGTGCCACTCAAGGACATTCAGAGACCTATCCCAAAGCCACTCATGCGTTTCCTTGGCTGTGTGCTTAGGGTCATTGTCCAGTTGGAAGGTGAACCTTCGCCTCATTCTTAGGTCCTGAGCACTCTGGAGCAGGTTTTCATCAATGATCTCTCTGTACTTTAATCCATTCATCTTTCCTTTGATCCTGACTAGTCTCCCAGTCCCTGTCTCTGAAAAACATCCCCACAGCATGATGCTGCCACCGCCATGCTTCACTTTAGGGGTGGTGCCAGGTATCCTTCAGACGTGGCGCTTGGCATTCAGGCCAAAGAGTTCAATCTTGGTTTCATCAGACCAGAGAATCTGGTTTCTCAACGTCTAAGAGTCTTTAGGTGCCTTTAGGCAAACTCCAAGCGGGCTGTCATGTGCCTTTTACTGAGGAGTGGCTTCCGTCTGGCCACTCTACCATAAAGGCCTGATTGGTGGAGTGCTGAAGACAGTTATCCTTCTGGAAGGTTCTCCCATCTCCACAGAGGAACTCTGGAGCTCTGTCAGAGTGACCATTGGGTTCTTGGTCACCAAGGCCGTTCTCCCCCGATTGCTCAGTTTGCCGGTGCAGCCAGCTCTAGGAAGAGACCTGGTGGTTCAAAACTTCTTCCATTTAAGAATGATGGAGGCCATTTTGTTCTTGGGGACATGCAATGCTGCAGAAATGTTTTGGTACCCTTCCCCAGATCTGTGCCTCGACACAATCCTGTCTCTGAGCTCTACAGACAATACCTTTGACCTCATGGCTTGGGTTTTGCTCTGACATGCACTGTCAACTGTGGGACCTTAAATAGACAGGTGTGTGCCTTCACAAATCATGCCCTATCAGTTGAATTTACCACAGGTGGACTCCAATCAAGTTGTAGAAACATCTCAAGGATGATCAATGGAAACAGGATGCACCTCAGCTCAATTTCTAGTCTCATAGGAAAGGAATGAATACTTACGTATTTATTATATATTTGCAAACATTTCTAAATCCTGTTTTCGCTGCCTTCTATATCACCTAGCATCTATAACACAATATATCACCTAGCATTCTTTGTCACCTAACCTTATATATCACCTAGCCTTCTATATCACCTAGCATCTACATCACACGATATCACCTAGCCTTCTATACCACCAAGCCTTTCTATATCACCTAGCCTAGTATATCACCTAGCCTCCTATATCACCTATCCTACTATATCACCTAGCCTTCTATATCCTACTATATCACCTAGCCTTCTATACCATCAAGCCTTTCTATATCACCTAGCCTAGTATATCACCTAGCCTCCTATATCACCTATCCTACTATATCACCTAGCCTTCTATATCACACTATATCGCCTAGCCTTCTATATCACCTAGCCTTCTATATCACCTATCCTTCTATATCACCTAGCCTTTTATATCACCTAGCCTTGTATATCACCTAGTTTTATACATGACCTATCCTTCTATGTCACCTATCCTCCTATATCACACTATATCGCCTAGTCTTCTATATCACCTAGCCTTCTATATCACACTATATCACCTAGCCTTCTATATCACACTATATCATCAGGGGATTCCATCACATCCCATCGACTTTGTATCATCACAGTGGGTATATCAGTGGTGAGTCCAGAATGTCAGCCTATCCCCTACGGGCCCTGGTCAAAAGTAGTGCACTACATTGGGAATGGGGTACCATTTAGGATGCAACCAGTATCAGTGTGAGTGAATTACGGGTCTGTAGGTTTCATTATAGGGCTGATGAGAGCTGGGTTGACCTTGGGTTGACCCTGCCGACTGTCTGTTGTCCTTATTCTTTGTTGTCCTCCCGCTCACCCTTCACTTCAGGCCATCAGCCTCTCTCCCAGCTCTTTTTCTGCATTTCTCCCACTGGAATTACTTTTGATTTGCTCTGTGCTCCTCCTGAGTCACCTAAAGGACTCTCCCCTGTGCAACAGTGCTTCTTTAATTACTATCAGCTCCATGGTAGAGGACAGAGGCAAGTTACTGTAGGACCAGGACTGGGGGCTGTACCTTCGTAAATCATGATGCTTTCTTTATAAGGGTCTCATGGGCAAGTGTAAATTCAGTCTGCCGTGTGTCTAGTATGTCTGACGTGGGTATAGTCTGTGGGGTAATCAATTTAGATTGTGGATATCGATTGTCATATCACTAAAGCTCTCTTACATCTAGGAGCTCGAAGAGATACAGAAAGTTCTGTGGGGACACTTTTCACTTTACATTACGCAGGCCTTATTCCAGAGCAATGGATTTACCCATGTAATTACATTGTAACACACTAGTAGGTGACTGATATATGTCTATTAATATCAATATAAAATAATACAATAATATAAACAGTACCAGTCAAAAGTTTGGACACACCTACTCATTTAAGTTTTTATTTTTATTTCTACTATTTACTACAATGTAGAATATATTTTATACTTGAGATTCTTCAAAGTTGCTACCCTTGATGACAGCTTTGCACACTCTTGGCATTCTCTCAACCAACT
>NC_092167.1:40843864-40898864 GCF_045791955.1 Oncorhynchus clarkii lewisi | reverse complement strand
AAAAACTGAAATACATTATTTACATAAGTATTCAGACCCTTTGCTATGAGACTCGAAATTGAGCTCAAGTACACCCTGTTTCCATTGAACATCATTGAGATGTTTCTACAACTTGATTGGAGTCCACCTGTGGTAAATTCAATTGATTGGACATGATTTGGAAAGGCATACACCTGTCTATATAAGATCCCACAGTTGCCAGTGCATGTCAGAGCAAAAACCAAGCCACGAGGTCCAAGGAATTGTCCGTAGTGCTCCGAGACAGGATTGTGTAGAGGCACCGATCTGGGGAAGGGTACCAAAACATTTTTGCAGCATTGAAGGTCCCCAAGAACACAGTGGCTTCCATCATTCTTAAATGGAAGAAGTTTGGAATCACTAAGAGCTGGCCGACCGGCCAAACAGCAATTGGGGGAGAAAGGTCTTGTTCAGGGTGGTGACCAAGAACCCAATGGTCACTCTGACAGAGCTCCAGAGGTCCTCTGTGGAGATGGGAGAACCTTCCAGAAGGACAACCATCTCTGCAGCACTCCACCAATCAGGCCTTTATGGTAGAGTGGCCAGACGGAAGCCACTCCTCAGTAAAAGGCACAAGACAGCCGCTTGGAGTTTGCCAAAAGGCACCTAAAGGACTCTGACCATGAGAAACAAGATTCTCTGATCTGATGAAACCAAGCTTGAACTCTTTGGCCTGAAAGCCAAGAGTCACGTTTGGAGGAAACCTGGCACCATCCCTACAGTGAAGCATGGTGGTAGCAGCATCATGCTGTGGGGATATTTTTCAGCGGGATGGACTGGGAGACTAGTCAGTATCGAAGGAAAGATGAATGGAGCAAAGTACAGAGAGATCCTTGATGAAAACCTGCTCCAGAGCGCTCAGGACCTCAGACTGTGGCAAAGGCTCACTTCCCAACAGGACAATGACCCTAAGCACACAGCCAAGACAACACAGGAATGGCTTCGGGACAAGTCTCTGAATGTCCTTGAGTGGCCCAGCGAGAGCCCGGACTTGAACCCGATCGAACATCTCTGGAGAGACCTGAAAATAGCTGTGCAGCGACACTCCTCATTCAACCTGACAGAGCTTGAGAGGATCTGCAGAGAAGAATGGGAGAAACCCAAAGAAGACTCGAGGCTGTAATCACTGCCTTAGGTGCTTCAACAAAGTACTGACTATTGGGTCTGAATACTTATGTAAATGTAATATTTCATTTTTTTTTTTTTTTTTTTTATAAATCTAAAAACGTATTTTTGCTTTGTCATTATGGGGTATTGTGTGTAGATTGATGGGGGGGACAATGTAATCAATTTTTGAATAAGGCTGTAACATAACAAAATGTGGAAAAAGTCAAAGGGTCTGGATACTTTCCGAATGCACTGTATATATCCCAATGCCCCAGGGCAGTGATTGGGGATATTGCCCTGTGTACAGTGCCCTCTTTCAGATGGGAAGTTAAACTGGTGTCCTGACTCTCTGTGGTCACTAACGATCCCATGGCACTTATCGTAAGAGTTGGGGTGTTAACCCCGGTGTCTTGGCTAAATTCCCAATCTGCCCATCATGGCCATCTAACCATCCCCAGCTTCCAATTGGCTCATTCCTCCTCTGCCCTGTAATTATTCCCCAGGTCATTGCTGTAAATAAGCATGTGTTCTCAGTCAACTTACCTGGTAAAAAAAAAGGGTAACATAAAATAACAGTTCCGCCTGATTTTCAAAAAAGACTTACTTTTCAAGTGAATTCCTTAGGAAGTCAATGTTCTACTTTGGATAAGGTTCAACAAGTGTGTATGTATCATACATACAGTGTTGAACCTGAGCCAGAGTAGATCTGATCCTAGATCTGTCTAAAGTTGCCCAAAACCACATATCTAGGATCAGATTACCCTATATGCTAACTGTAGCCTTTATGGGACTAAATAACTATCTGATCCTGGACCTGTGGTTAAAGACGCATGTTAGTTTTACCATGGAGGCGGTCATGAAGAAGTTCCATGGTAGCAGCGTCCCGAGTCCCAGGATGAAGAAGATAACCCCCACCAACCAGCCCCTGGGTTAGGGAGGGAAATATTAGAAACAAGCAAGTAATTCATAGGTTATTGATGTGTATTTACCATGTAATTTCTTAATAAATAGAAAGTAATTTATGTACCGTGAAATAAAGTGCTACCAGCCAAAGAGCATTAGCGGATTTTATAAAAGTACATTGGAAATGTAATCTATTCTCTACATTAATTGATTGAAAACAGTACAAAGTCACTTTTCAGTACCATAGCTTTGCTTAGAGGCAATGCCACACATTGCAATCCCCCACCCCAAATACGACGGGGTTCAGATTGAGAGCGGAAGCGAGAAACAAGTGAGAGGAAGAGGCACCATGGGCAGAACTGATGGGAAGTTTGGCTCTTTTTACTGACTCCGATCTTTTCGACTCGTTAAATCAACAGAAGAAATCTCTCAACTAATTTCGTTCATTTGAGTCAGTAATGCCTAGAGCCCACAGGACCCCCTACCGGCGAACGATGAACTGAAAACTTGAAAGAGTCATGTTTCTACAAGCCTCTCGTTCACATTTCGTTCACCATAGGGGGTTTATTGGAGCTGTCATTTGTGACCGAGACTTGTAAACGTCTGCTTTAAACAATGTAGAGTTGTTGATTGGTAGGCAAACAAATAAGATTATTTATTGATACATTTGACAGTAGGTCTAGCTGTGGACGAAACCGGACTAGATTGTGAACAACTATTGTCGGAATGCATTGCTTAACTGCCGTGAGTGTGATCAGCACAACATCGTTCGCGAACTGCAGACCCCCAAACGATTCGTTCTTGAGTTCGTGTTTGTTGAGCAGAGGCTGTGTATGTTTTGGTTCTACAAAGCTGTGTCCATCATAACATTCAATAATCAATGAATCACATTCATTCTTGTACCATGCCATCAATTAACATTTCTAAACATATTTTTTATTCTCAATGCAGTCTGCAGCATGATCTATATTCCGATCATGCAGGTCAAACGAACGACTAAAATTAACGAGTCACTCAGAAAAAAACAAACCATGATTGTCAAGTAAAAAAAGGTAGACACTCACCTATCGCGCGGGGCATCTGTCCGACCCTTCATCCTGTGCTCGGGGGATCGGTTGAAACTAGGGGCAAAAGAGTGGGGAACACGATCAACATCTAAAAGACAGAGAGAAGATTTGTCTAATCAGCTCTAAGCACGTTATTTACATAATAGAAATACAGGACATGTTCTACATACTAGCACATTGCTGCAAGGAGGAGATGGAGCCATTCTCACTACACTACAGCACTGTATGTCCGAGACCCACTGGATTGTAGCTTGTACTATTAGCTGTGCTGAGATATCCACCCCTCTGCCAGGTCACAACTTCAAACTCCATTTATTTAAATATGTACGGTCTATAAAGCGCTTGGAATACCTGTTCTCCCTTTGTCTGTAGATTAAGCAATAATTCAGAGCCCACTCTTGTTGTACATTCTTGGTCCTCAATGCACAGAAATGCATAGGTTCCGCACTCCGACCCACTAACACAAATGTAACAGGAGCAGAGCGAAAAGTTGTGAGTGATATTTCAAGTCAGAATGTGAGTGTGTGAGAACATGGAAAGTATTTATGCATTCAACCCCTACACTCATTGCTTTGTTTCGTGTCATTTCACCAAAAGCAACATTTCTGCCAGGAGGCATGCTTTCACTAAGAACCAACTCTAGTTTCTAATTGATAAGATTGTTTATTCAGACATTTCCTTTGAAATTCATACAAATGCCTGAAAGTCAATGATAAATGATACAGTAATAAACATGCGGTAGGCCTATAGCTTGGTCATGCTGTGAATCGGTCTGGTCAAAGTCATTATAATCTAACTACACTACACTCTCACCTTTAAAAGTCTAGAACCTTAAAGGAGAACACTTTGTAAAAACCCTTTTTGGTTGCAGGTAGAACCTTTTTGGTTCCAGGTAGAATAATTTTGGGTTCCATGTGGAAACCTTTCTACAGAGGGTTCTATATGGAACCTAAAAGGGTTCTCCTATGTGGACAGCCAAATACCCATTTTGGATCCCTTTTTTCTAAGAGCGTAGATGACAAGCTTGAAGCAGTCAAGCAGAACTGATAAAACTGGGTAAATCGTGGACAATGCTGCATTATGAAGGAGTGAGTGAGAGAGACCTGCTCTACCTCCTCACCCAGAGAGAGACCTGCTCTACCTCCTCACCCAGAGAGACCTGCTCTACCTCCTCACCCAGAGAGAGACCTGCTCTACCGCCTCACCCAGAGAGAGAGACCTGCTCTACCTCCTCACCCAGAGAGAGACTTGCTATACCTCCTCACCCAGAGACCTGCTCTACCTCCTCACCCAGACACCTGCTCTACCTCCTCACCCAGAGAGAGAGACCTTCTCTACCTCCTCACCCAGAGAGACCTGCTTTACCTCCTCACCCAGAGACCTGCTCTACCACCTCACCCAGAGAGAGAGACCTGCTCTACATCCTCACCCAGAGAGAGAGACCTGCTCTACCTCCTCACCCAGAGAGACCTGCTTTACCTCCTCACCCAGAGACCTGCTTTACCTCCTCACCCAGAGAGACCTGCTTTACCTCCTCACCCAGAGAGACCTGCTTTACCTCCTCACCCAGAGAGAGAGAGACCTACTCTACCTCATCACCCAGAGACCTGCTCTACCTCCTCACCCAGAGACCTGCTCTACCTCCTCACCCATAGACCTGCTTTACCTCCTCACCCAGAGACCTGCTTTACCTCCTCACCCAGAGAGACCTGCTTTACCTCCTCACCCAGAGAGACCTGCTTTACCTCCTCACCCAGAGAGAGAGAGACCTACTCTACCTCATCACCCAGAGACCTGCTCTACCTC
The DNA here is from genome assembly GCF_045791955.1 of Oncorhynchus clarkii lewisi. NCBI lineage: Eukaryota > Metazoa > Chordata > Actinopteri > Salmoniformes > Salmonidae > Oncorhynchus > Oncorhynchus clarkii. The sequence continues at coordinate 40,893,963 of NC_092167.1, read as the reverse complement.
CTCACCCAGAGACCTGCTCTACCTCCTCACCCAGAGACCTGCTTTACCTCCTCACCCAGAGACCTGCTCTACCTCCTCACCCAGAGAGACCTGCTCTACCTCCTCACCCAGAGAGACCTGCTCTACCTCCTCACCCAGAGACCTGCTTTACCTCCTCACCCAGAGACCTGCTTTACCTCCTCACCCAGAGACCTGCTTTACCTCCTCACCCAGAGAGACCTACTCTACCTCATCACCCAGAGAGAGAGAAACCTGCTCTACCTCCTCACCCAGAGATACCTGCTTTACCTCCTCACCCAGAGAGACCTGCTTTACCTCCTCACCCAGAGAGAGAGACCTACTCTACCTCATCACCCAGAGACCTGCTCTACCTCTCCTCACCCAGAGACCTGATTTACCTCCTCACCCAGAGACCTGCTCTACCGCCTCACCCAGAGACCTGCTCTACCTCCTCACCCAGAGAGAGAGAGACCTGCTTTACCTCCTCACCCAGAGACCTGCTTTACCTCCTCACCCAGAGAGACCTGCACTACCCCATCACCCAGAGAGAGAGAGACCTGCTCTACCTCATCACCCAGAGAGAGAGAAACCTGCTCTACCTCATCACCCAGAGAGAGAGGGTGATAGTCAGAAGATCAAAAGAATAGCATGTACAGAAGCACTGCCCCTGTGGCAATTTATGCATTTCTGAGAATTCTTTTTCGCTGATAAAACAGCAACTTGGGAGACTGAGAATTGTAGTCTCAGTCTAGAGACTAGAGGCGAAGAGTATAAGGGTCCGGGAATAAGTTTATTAGACTAATGTTAGAATTCCTGAAAGAAACATGAGATGTATCCTCAGTATCCTATATCCTGAGGCTTCTTAAGAAAATAAACTGAACAGAGCAACCTGATTCTGTGTCATGAAAGAATAATTTCAGTGAACTTGTCCTTTGAGTTGTCAACTGTTTTTCAAACAGTTTTTCAAGCTAGTTGCCATTTCAGTAAAGTCAAGCCAAGTCACATAAGGTCATAGACAGGCAAGGTCTCCCTACAGTAGGTGAAGGTTTCACTGTGGCCAGTAATATGTGATAACAGGAAAGTTTGATGGAATCTGTCAAAAATAATGGCAAATATTACTCCTATGTTCACAGACCTTGTCATTGGCTACTGTCAAAAATGTTTTGGGTGAAAATGAAATCAAAGCTCACAATCAAATCAAATTTTAATGGTCACATGCACATATTTTTGCCGGTGTTGTGAAATGCTTGTGTTCCTAGCTCCAACAGTGCAGTAGTATCTAACTATTCATAACAATACACACAAATCTAAAAGTAAAATAATGGAATTAAGAAATATATAAATATTAGGACGAGCAATGTCAGAGTGGCATTGACTAAGAACAGTAGAATAGAATACAGTATATACATATGAGATGAGTAAAGCAGTATGTAAACATTATTAAAGTGACCAGTGATTCCATGTCTATGTATATGAGGCAGCAGCCTCTAAGGTGCAGGGTTGAGTAACCGGGTGGTAGCCAGGTAGTAGTGGCTATTTAACAGTCATCCTTGAGATAGAAGCTGTTTTTCAGTCTCTCGGTCCCAGCTTTGATGCACCTGTACTGACCTCGCCTTCTGGGTGGTAGCGGGGTGAGCAGGACGTGGCTCGGGTGGTTGATGTCCTTGATTATCTTTTTGGCCTTCTTGTGGCATTGGGTGCTCTAGGTGTCCTGTAGGGTAGGCAGTGTGCCCCCGGTGATGCTTCATACAGGATGATCTCAATTGTGCATCTGTAAAAGATATAGGTGCCAAGCCAAATTTCTTCAGCCTCCTGAGGTTGAAGAGGCGCTGTTGTGCCTTCTTTACCACACTGTCTGTGTGGGTGGACCATTTCAGATTGTCAGTGATGTGTACGCCGAGGAACTTTCCACATTCTCCACTGCAGTCCCGTCACCGTGGATATTGGCGTGCTCCCTCTGCTGTTTCCTGAAGTCCACAATCAGCTCCTTTGTTTTGTTGACGTTGCAGGAGAGGTTATTTTCCTGGCACCACTCTGCAAGGGCCCTCACCTCCTCCCTGTAGGCTCTCGTCATTGTTGGTAATCAGGCCTACTACTGTTGTGTCATCTGCAAACTTGATGATTGAGTTGTAGGCATAGATGGCCACGCAGTCAAGAGTGAACAGGGAGTACAGGAGGGGGCTGAGCACGCACCCTTGTGGGGGCCCAGTGGTGAGGATCGGGGGGGGGGGGGGGGGGGGGGCAGCCGTCAGGAAGTCCAGGACCCAGTTGCACAGGGCGGGGGTTCAGACCCAGGGCCCCGACCTTAATGATGAGCTCGGAGGGTACTATGGTGTTGAAGGCTGAGCTATAGTCAATGAACAGCATTCTTACATTGGCATTCCTCTTGTCCAGATGGGATAGGGCAGTGTGCAGTGCGATTGCATCGTCTGTGGATCTATTGGGGCGGTATCCAAATTGAAGTGGGTATAGGGTATATGAGGTGATATGATCCTCAACTAGCATCTCAAAGCACTTCATGATGACAGAAGTGAGTACTACGTGGCGATAGTCATTTAGTTCAGTTACCTTAGCTTTCTTGGGAATAGTAACAATGGTGGACATCTTGAAGCAAGTGGGGACAACAGACTGGGATAGGGAGAGATTGAATATGTCCATTAACACACACGCCAGCCAGCTGGTCTGCGCATGCCCTGAGGACGTGGCTAGGGATACCGTCTGGGCCGGCAGCCTTGCGAGGGTCAACACGCATAAATGTCTTACTCACGTCGGCCACAGAGAACGAGAGCCCACAGTCCTTGAGCGGGCAGTGTCGGTGGCACTGTATTATCCTCAAAGCGGGCGAAGAAGGTGTTCAGCTTGCAAATTGATGTCAGGGATTAGTATTATGACTTAGCTATGCAAATAATGTGTAAGAAGATGAATTGGTACTTTGAGGTTTAAAACCTAAATATAATCTGTTACAATATGTGTTCTATAGAAACAATGATGGACTTTTGGATATATGATGAGATATGAAAGGGTGAAAGGAAAAACGCTTTGTCCAACACTTGAACAGTAAGACATAACATAACAACGGTCTACTAATCATCAGCTCCACTCGTCTTTTCTGATTTTCATTAGCTTTTCCAACTCTCCATTTCCCTTCAAATGCAGAGCATTTTGCTATGTCCAAATGAGTTGTTTCTTTGTTGAAAATGGACCATTGGGAAATGCCATTCGATTTATCTTACCTTTCATATACAATGTCACAGAAACAAATATCAGAAAAGTGACCAAAATCATTAAGTAAAAAACTGAGAACGAAATCTGGGGAGTCCGGATACTAAATCTGGGGAGACATGATACTACATCTGGGGAGACATGATACTACATCTGGGGAGGCCAGATCCTAAATCTGGGGAGGCCGGATGCTAAAACTGGGGAGACGGAATATTAAATCTGGGGAGACAGGATACTACATCTGGGGAGACAGGATGCTAAATCTGGGGAGGCCGGATGCTAAATCTGGGGAGACAGGATACTAAATCTGGGGAGGCCGGATACTAAATCTGGGGAGGCCGGATGCTAAATCTGGGGAGGCCGGATACTAAATCTGGGGAGACAGTATACTAAATCTGGGAAGGCCGGATACTAAATCTGGGGAGGCCGGATACTAAATCTGGGGAGGCCGGATGCTAAATCTGGGAAGGCCGGATACTAAATCTGGGGAGACAGGATACTAAATCTGGGGAGGCCGGATACTAAATCTGGGGAGGCCGGATACTAAATCTGGGGAGGCAGGATACTAAATCTGGGGAGGCCGGATGCTAAATCTGGGAAGGCAGGATACTAAATCTGGGGAGACAGGATACTAAATCTGGGGAGGCCGGATACTAAATCTGGGGAGGCAGGATACTAAATCTGGGGAGGCCGGATACTACATCTGGGGAGGCCGGATACTACATCTGGGGAGGCCGGATACTACATCTGGGGAGGCCGGATACTACATCTGGGGAGGCCGGATACTAAATCTGGGGAGACATGATACTAAATTTGGGGAGACAGTATACTAAATCTGGGGAGGCCGGATACTAAATCTGGGGAGACAGGATACTAAATCTGGGGGGACAGTATACTACATCTGGGGAGACAGTATACTACATCTGGGGAGACAGGATACTAAATCTGGGGAGACAGTATACTACATCTGGGGAGGCCGGATACTAAATCTGGGGAGGCCGGATACTAAATCTGGGGAGACCGGATACTAAATCTGGGGAGACAGTATACTAAATCTGGGGAGACAGTATACTAAATCTGGGGAGGCCGGATACTAAATCTGGGGAGGCCGGATACTACATCTGGGGAGACAGGATACTAAATCTGGGGAGACAGGATACTAAATCTGGGGAGACAGGATACTAAATCTGGGAAGACCGGATACTAAATCTGGGAAGGCCGGATGCTAAATCTGGGGAGGCCGGATGCTAAATCTGGGAAGGCCGGATAGTAAATCTGGGGAGACAGGATACTAAATCTGGGGAGGCCGGATACTAAATCTGGGGAGGCCGGATACTAAATCTGGGGAGGCCGGATGCTAAATCTGGGAAGGCCGGATACTAAATCTGGGGAGACAGGATACTAAATCTGGGGAGGCCGGATACTAAATCTGGGGAGGCCGGATACTAAATCTGGGGAGACAGTATACTACATCTGGGGAGGCCGGATACTAAATCTGGGGAGGCCGGATACTAAATCTGGGGAGGCCGTATGCTAAATCTGGGAAGGCCGGATACTACATCTGGGGAGACAGGATACTAAATCTGGGGAGGCCGGATACTAAATCTGGGGAGGCCGGATACTAAATCTGGGGAGGCCGGATACTAAATCTGGGGAGGCCGGATACTAAATCTGGGGAGGCCGGATACTAAATCTGGGGAGGCCAGATACTAAATCTGGGGAGGCCGGATGCTAAATCTGGGAAGGCCGGATACTAAATCTGGGAAGGCCGGATACTAAATCTGGGGAGGCCGGATGCTAAATCTGGGAAGGCCGGATACTACATCTGGGGAGACAGGATACTAAATCTGGGGAGGCCGGATACTAAATCTGGGGAGGCCGGATACTAAATCTGGGGAGACAGGATACTAAATCTGGGGAGGCCGGATACTAAATCTGGGGAGGCCGGATACTAAATCTGGGGAGGCCGGATACTAAATCTGGGGAGGCCGGATACTACATCTGGGGAGGCCGGATACTACATCTGGGGAGGCCGGATACTACATCTGGGGAGGCCGGATACTACATCAGGGGAGGCCGGATACTACATCTGGGGAGGCCGGATACTACATCTGGGGAGGCCGGATACTACATCTGGGGAGGCCGTATACTAAATCTGGGGAGACAGGATACTAAATCTGGGGAGACAGGATACTAAATCTGGGGAGACAGTATACTACATCTGGGGAGACAGTATACTACATCTGGGGAGACAGTATACTACATCTGGGGAGACAGGATACTAAATCTGGGGAGACAGTATACTACATCTGGGGAGGCCGGATACTAAATCTGGGGAGGCCGGATACTACATCTGGGGAGGCCGGATACTACATCTGGGGAGACAGGATACTAAATCTGGGGAGACAGGATACTAAATCTGGGGAGGCCAGATACTAAATCTGGGGAGGCCGGATACTAAATCTGGGGAGGCCGGATGCTAAATCTGGGGAGGCCGGATGCTAAATCTGGGAAGGCCGGATACTAAATCTGGGAAGGCCGGATACTAAATCTGGGAAGGCCGGATACTAAATCTGGGAAGGCCGGATACTAAATCTGGGGAGGCCGGATGCTAAATCTGGGGAGGCCGGATGCTAAATCTGGGGAGGCCGGATGCTAAATCTGGGAAGGCCGGATACTAAATCTGGGGAGACAGGATACTAAATCTGGGGAGGCCGGATACTAAATCTGGGGAGGCCGGATACTAAATCTGGGGAGACAGGACACTACATCTGGGGAGACAGGATACTAAATCTGGGGAGACAGTATACTACATCTGGGGAGGCTGGATACTAAATCTGGGGAGACAGGATACTAAATCTGGGGAGGCCGGATACTACATCTGGGGAGACAGGATACTAAATCTGGGGAGACAGTATACTACATCTGGGGAGACAGGATACTAAATCTGGGGAGGCCGGATACTAAATCTGGGGAGGCCGGATACTAAATCTGGGGAGGCCGGATACTAAATCTGGGGAGACAGGATACTAAATCTGGGGAGACGATATACTAAATCTGGGGAGGCCGGACACTACATCTGGGGAGGCCGGATACTACATCTGGGGAGACAGGATACTAAATCTGGGGAGGCCGTATACTACATCTGGGGAGACAGGATACTAAATCTGGGGAGACAGTATAATAAATCTGGGGAGACCGTATACTAAATCTGGGGATGCCAGATACTAAATCTGGGGAGACAGTATACTAAATCTGGGGAGACAGTATACTAAATCTGGGGAGGCCGGATACTAAATCTGGGGAGGCCGGATACTACATCTGGGGAGACAGGATACTAAATCTGGGGAGGCCGGATACTACATCTGGGGAGACAGGATACTAAATCTGGGGAGGCCGGATGCTAAATGTGGGGAGGCCGGATACTACATCTGGGGAGACAGTATACTAAATCTGGGGAGGCCGGATACTAAATCTGGGGAGGCCGTATACTACATCTGGGGAGGCCGTATACTACATCTGGGGAGACAGGATACTAAATCTGGGGAGGCCGGATGCTAAATGTGGGGAGGCCGGATACTACATCTGGGGAGGCAGGATACTACATCTGGGGAGACAGGATACTACATCTGGGGAGGCCGGATACTACATCTGGGGAGACAGGATACTAAATCTGGGGAGGCCGGATGCTAAATGTGGGGAGGCCGGATACTACATCTGGGGAGACAGTATACTAAATCTGGGGAGGCCGGATACTAAATCTGGGGAGGCCGGATACTACATCTGGGGAGACAGTATACTAAATCTGGGGAGGCCGGATACTAAATCTGGGGAGACAGGATACTAAATCTGGGGAGGCCGGATACTAAATCTGGGGAGGCCGGATACTAAATCTGGGGCGGCCGGATGCTAAATCTGGGAAGGCCGGATACTAAATCTGGGAAGGCCGGATACTAAATCTGGGGAGGCCGGATGCTAAATCTGGGGAGGCCGGATGCTAAATCTGGGGAGACAGGATACTACATCTGGGGAGACAGTATACTACATCTGGGGAGACAGTATACTACATCTGGGGAGACAGTATACTACATCTGGGGAGACAGTATACTACATCTGGGGAGACAGGATACTAAATCTGGGGAGACAGTATACTACATCTGGGGAGGCTGGATACTAAATCTGGGGAGGCCGGATACTACATCTGGGGAGACAGGATACTAAATCTGGGGAGGCCGGATACTACATCTGGGGAGACAGGATACTAAATCTGGGGAGACAGTATACTACATCTGGGGAGACAGGATACTAAATCTGGGGAGGCCGGATACTAAATCTGGGGAGGCCGGATACTAAATCTGGGGAGACGGTATACTAAATCTGGGGAGGCCGGATACTAAATCTGGGGAGGCCGGATACTACATCTGGGGAGACAGGATACTAAATCTGGGGAGGCCGTATACTACATCTGGGGAGACAGGATACTAAATCTGGGGAGACAGTATACTAAATCTGGGGAGACCGTATACTAAATCTGGGGAGGCCGGATACTAAATCTGGGGAGACCGTATACTAAATCTGGGGAGACAGTATACTAAATCTGGGGAGGCCGGATACTAATTCTGGGGAGGCCGGATACTACATCTGGGGAGACAGGATACTAAATCTGGGGAGGCCGGATACTACATCTGGGGAGACAGGATACTAAATCTGGGGAGGCCGGATACTACATCTGGGGAGACAGGATACTAAATCTGGGGAGGCCGGATGCTAAATGTGGGGAGGCCGGATACTACATCTGGGGAGACAGTATACTAAATCTGGGGAGGCCGGATACTAAATCTGGGGAGACAGTATACTAAATCTGGGGAGACAGTATACTAAATCTGGGGAGGCCGGATACTAAATCTGGGGAGGCCGGATACTACATCTGGGGAGGCCGGATACTACATCTGGGGAGACAGGTTACTAAATCTGTGGAGGCCGTATACTAAATCTGGGGAGGCCGGATACTACATCTGGGGAGTCAGGATACTAAATCTGGGGAGACAGTATACTAAATCTGGGGAGACAGTATACTAAATCTGGGGAGACAGGATACTAAATCTGGGGAGGCCGGATACTAAATCTGGGGAGGCCGGATACTACATCTGGGGAGGCCGGATACTACATCTGGGGAGGCCGGATACTACATCTGGGGAGACAGGATACTAAATCTGGGGAGGCCGGATGCTAAATGTGGGGAGGCCGGATACTACATCTGGGGAGACAGTATACTAAATCTGGGGAGGCCGGATACTAAATCTGGGGAGGCCGGATACTACATCTGGGGAGACAGTATACTACATCTGGGGAGGCCGGATACTAAATCTGGGGAGGCCGGATACTACATCTGGGGAGACAGTATACTACATCTGGGGAGGCCGGATACTAAATCTGGGGAGGCCGGATACTACATCTGGGGAGACAGTATACTAAATCTGGGGAGACAGTATACTAAATCTGGGGAGACAGGATACTACATCTGGGGAGACAGTATACTAAATCTGGGGAGGCCGGATACTAAATCTGGGGAGGCCGGATACTACATCTGGGGAGACAGGATACTAAATCTGGGGAGGCCGGATACTACATCTGGGGAGACAGGATACTACATCTGGGGAGGCCGGATACTACATCTGGGGAGACAGGATACTAAATCTGGGGAGGCCGGATACTACATCTGGGGAGACAGGATACTAAATCTGGGGAGGCCGGATACTACATCTGGGGAGACAGGATACTACATCTGGGGAGGCCGGTTACTACATCTGGGGAGACAGGATACTAAATCTGGGGAGGCCGGATACTACATCTGGGGAGACAGGATACTAAATCTGGGGAGGCCGGATGCTAAATGTGGGGAGGCCGGATACTACATCTGGGGAGGCCGGATACTAAATTTAGGGAGGCCAGATTCTAAATCTGGGGAGACAGGATACTAACGTCTCAGTGCAGAGTGGTTCCCTAGAGCAGCACACGGAAAGTCGTTAGTACACTACCCCACACACAAAACGGAACAAACACTGAACACAAAGAGCTAAACCTGAATCTTATCAAGCTATACTTACAGTCCCAGCAATGCCATTGACTCTGGCCCACAGGTTAATTGTTGTTACTGGAGTACACAGGGGTGGAGTGAGGTTAGTGGACAGAGGTGGAGTGAAGGTGGGTGGATAGAGGTAGAGTGAAGGTGGATGGATAGAGGTGGAGTGGAGGTGGGTGGATAGAGGATAGAGGTGAAGTGAAGGTGGGTGGATAGAGGTGGAGTGGAGGTAGGTGGATAGAGGTGAAGTGGAGGTGGGTAGATAGAGGTGGAGTGGAGGTAGGTGGATCGAGTGGAGGCGAAGTGAAGGTGGGTGGATAAGGTGGAGGTGTAGCAGCCCAGAGCCGTCAGAGTGGGGTTGGAAATATGCTGCTGCTCTGTGGTGAGGTAAGCAGGGCGCTCAGGATCTCCATGAACAGGACACCACCCTTTGTCTCCTGAATAAATCAAATGTGTGCAGAGGTGAGCCTGGGCTATTTTCTCGAAAGGCTGTCACTGCCCTAAAGCAGCCCCAGGCACCATTTCAACGCCTCTAGAAGACACACTGGCAGCCTAGCAACCACAGACCTATTAGTAGGGTAAATGTCATTCATTCCAGTTATTTAAAGCCACCATTGAGCAGGTTTGAAGCAGGATGTTTTCTATACAGAACAGCCCTCCATCAAATTGAAAGGATTTTTATTGCGGACATTTGAACAGCAGGACTACGAAGAGTTATTTTCCAGTTTTCCCAAGCCATTAACGTGTCATAGCAATGTGTAAATGTTTCTTTACTCCCCCCACACCTTATCATTCCAGCCTCTAGTAAACCAGACAGCTGCTCCACTACCAAATATATCAGTGTCTCCGAGCACCGACTGCCCTAGTTGTTACTGTCATAACAAAACCACAAAGATTAGGCCTTCCATCTGTTCAAACGGTCTCTGTTTTCATATCTAACATGATAAAAAGGTTTGTCTCCATTTAATAGATTTTTCAAATAAATGTACTCAAATAGCTCATTTTACGTATTAGGCTTATTTATTTAGGCTATACAGGGAGACAATGAAAATAACCTAGATGTAAATCTAGCCAGCTTGAGCCCATGGTTTATGAACTGATACACAGAACTAAGCTGGATTCAAAACGTATTAATTGTTCTATTTAAATTATACAAAATTCTTGAAACCAATATAATGTTATATATATGGGTGATACAACCATACCAGCTCTTCAGATTTTGCTGTGACGAGGCAGAGTCATTAGATCATTTGTTTTGGTACTGTCCTTAAGTAGCCTGTTTTTGGTCGCAGGTTCAGAAATGGCTGAAGAATTGCAACATTTACCTGGAGCCAACTCTGCAAATAGCACTGCTTAGTGATTTAAAAAGTCATAGTCAATCGATCAATAATACTCTTAGCAAAAAGGTTTATCTTTCCTTTACAATCTGTAGAAACTACGAGAATAGAAAAGGTTCAGAACCGTTGTGGAACATCACAGAACAGTTCAAAAAATATATGGCAAATAGACATGAAAACTGGATGTGTTCAGATAGATGGGAGGTTGAGGGTCGCTGAAGGACGGGACTAAAAACAAACAAAAGATCATTATTGTAAAATATACTGTGTCCGTAAAATGTATATAGTATGTATAAGCTGGATGTAGAAGCCTGTTGTTGTCCATTAGTTTGCTCCAATTAGGTGAGGGGTGGTAGGGTTAGGGGAAAATATGGGAATACATATGTACTAAAAAATATATGGGGGATTTGTAAATTATGCAGACAATTACATTGATTACATCTATATGTGGGGAAAATTGTGATCCCAAAAATAATAATTTGGGCCCTTCTCAGTAGAACTGTACATTTTCAGTGCTGAACATTTCCAGTTCGAAATCATATGGCAGAAACCCGTATGAAATAAACCTGTCTGGTCACCAAGAAGAAATGGAGTAAAAGCCACGCGGTTTTTTACACCTATCAGGGAGTAGGAGTAATCCTCCATTGTGTCAATCTTGGCCATGTGGTGTCTAGTAAGCAGCAATGTCGCATGGTGGACTACAGCAAATTCCATTCAACATTATGAATATTCAAAGATAGCCTACATGTCCTTGGTGATGATTTCCATGAAGGAGTGACCAAGCACTTCGTCAAGGCGGATGATGTGACAGATTCCATTTGTAAAGGCTGACTGGCTGAATGACGACCATGAGGGCATGGCCTAACGCCTCGATCACACGGACAGCGTCATTGCGTTTAGGTACAACGGAAGCACAGTACCAATCAAAATGGTACGCAGCAGCATCATATGTATGTAACAAAAGTTCAACATTCACCTTCTGCTGTCATTTCTGTCAAGCCATCTACACACACAATTTAATGCACACGTTAGACAAATCCAACGTATGTACCACACAGAACGCATTGCAACTGCTTCTGCAACGCAGTGCTGCAAGGCAAACGGAGTGTTCCATTGGAAATGAATGTACAGTACCAGTCAAAAGTTTGGACACACCTACTCATTCAAGGGTTTTTCTTTATTCTTACTAGTTTCTACATTGTAGAATAATAGTGAAGACATCAGTACTATTAAATAACACATATGGAATCATGTAGTAACCAGAAAAAGTGTTAAACAAATCAAATATATGTTATATTTGAGATTCTTCAGAGTACACACCCTTTGCCATTTTATTTGATTTATTTCACCTTTATTTAACCAGGTAGGCTAGTCGAGAACAAGTTCTCATTTACAACTGTGACCTGGCCAAGATAAAGCAAAGCAGTTCGACACATACAACAACACAGAGTTACACATAGAATAAAAACAAACATACAATCAATAATACACTAGAAAAATCTATATACAGCATGTGCAAATGAGGTAAGATTAGAGAGGAAAGGGAATAAATAGGCCATGGTGGTGAAGTAATTACAATATAGCAATTAAACACTGGAGTGGTAGGGTGTGCAGAAGATGAATGTGCAAGTAGAGACACTGGGGTGCAAAGGAGCAAGATAAATAAATAAATACAGTATGGGGATGAGGTAGATTGGATGGGCTATTTACAGATGATCTATGTATAGGTGAGGTGACCTGTGAGCTGCTCTGAGAGCTGGTGCTTAAAGCTAGTGAGGGAGATTTTTGCAGTTCGTTTCAGTCATTGGTAGCAGAGAACTGGAACGAGAGGCGGACAAAGGAAGAATTGGCTTTGGGGGTGACCAGTGAGATATACCTGCTGAAGCGCATGCTACGGGTGGGTGCTGCTATGGTGACCAGTGAGCTAAGGCGGGGCTTTACCAAGCAGAGACTTGTAGATGACCTGGAGCCAGTGGGTTTAGCGATGAGTATGAAGCGAGAGCCAGCCAACGAGAGCATACAGGTCACAGTGGTATATGGAGGTTTGGTGACAAAACAGGTGGCACTGTGATAGACTGCATCCAATTTATTGAGTAGAGTGTTGGAGGCTATTTTGTAAATGACATCACCGAAGTCGAGGATCGGTAGGATAGTCAGTTTCACGAGGGTATGTTTGGCAGCATGAGTGAAGGGTGCTTTGTTGCGAAATAGGAAGCCGATTGTATAATGTGAGTCTGGAAGGAGAGTTTACAGTCTAACCAGACACCTAGGCATTTGTAGTTGTCCACATAATCTACGTCAGAACCATCCAGAATAGTGATGCTGGACGGGCGGGCAGGCGCAGGCAGCAAACAGTTGAAGAGCATGCATTTAGTTTTACTTGCATTTAAGAGCAGTTGGAGGCCACGGAAGGAGAGTTGTATGGCATTGAAGCTCATCTGGAGGTTAGTTAACACAGTGTCCAAAGAAGGGCCAGAGGTATACAGAATGGTGTCATCTGCGTAAAGGTGGATTAGAGAATCACCAGCAGTGAGAGCGACATCATTGATGTATACAGAGAAGAGAGTCGGCCCGAGAATTGAACCCTGTGGCACCCCCATAGAGACTGCCAGAGGTCCGGACAACAGATCCACCGATTTGACACACTGAACTCTATCGGAGAAGTAGTTGGTGAACCAAGCGAGGCAATCATTTGAGAAACCAAGGCTGTTGAGTCTGCCAATAAGAATGTTGTGATTGACAGAGTCGAAAGCCTTAGCCAGGTCGATGAATACGGCTGCACAGTAATGTCTCTTATTGATGGCGGTTATTATATCATTTAGGACCTTGAGCGTGGCTGAGGTGCACCCATGACCAGCTCTGAAACCAGATTGCATAGCGGAGAAGGTACGGTGAGATTCGAAATGGTCGGTAAACTGTTTGTTAACTTGGCTTTCAAAGACCTTAGAAAGGCAGGGTAGAATAGATATAGGTCTGTAGCAGTTTGGGTCTAGAGTGTCTCCCCCTTTGAAGAGGGGGATGACCACGGCAGCTTTCCAATCAATGGGAATCTCAGACGATATGAAAGAGGTTGAACAGGCTAGTAATAGGGGTTGCAACAATTTCGGCAGATAATTTTAGAAAGAGAGGGTCCAGATGGTCTAGCCCGGCTGATTTGTAGGGGTCCAGGCTTTGCAGCTCTTTCAGAACATCAGCTATCTGGATTTGGGTGAAGGAAAAGTGGGGGAGGTTTGGGTGAGTTGCAGTGGGGAGCGCAGGGCTGTTGACCGGGGTAGGGGTAGCCAGGTGGAAAGCATGGCCAGCCGTAGAAAAATGCTTCTTGAAATTCTCAATTACTGTGGATTTATCGGTAGTGACAGTGTTTCCTAGCCTCAGTGCAGTGGGCAGCTGGGAGGAGGTGTTCTTACTCTCCATGGACTTTACAGTGTCCCAGAACTTTTTTGAGTTTGTACTACAGGATGCAAATTTCAGTTTGAAAAAGCTAGCCTTCGCTTTCCTAACTGCCTGTGTATATTGGTTCCTAACTTCCCTGAAAAGTTGCATATCACGGGGACTATTCAATGCTAATGCAGAACGCCACAGGATGTTTTTGTGCTGGTCAAGGGCAGACAGGTCTGGAGTGAACCAAGGGCTATATCTATTCCTGGTTCTACATTTTTTTGAACGGAGCATGCTTATTTAAGATGGTGAGGAAGGCACTTTTAAAGAATAACCAGGCATCCTCTACTGACAGGAAGAGGTCAATGTCATTCCAGGATACCCCGGCCAGGTCGATTAGAAAGGCCTGTTCACTGAAGTGTTCTAGGGAGCGTTTGACAGTGATGAGGGTTGGTCGTTTGACCGCAGACCCATTACGGATGCCCGTAATGTTAGGATGATATCTATGAGGGTGCCGTGTTTACAGATTTGGGGTTGTACCTGGTAGGTTCATTGATAATTTGTGTGAGATTGAGGGCATCAAGCTTAGATTGTAGGATGGCCAGGGTGTTGAACATGTCCCAGTTTAGGTCACCTATCAGCATGAGCTCAGAAGATAGATGGGGGGCAATCAATTCACATATGGTGTCCAGGGCACAGCTGGGGGCAGAGGGTGGTCTATAGGAAGCGCCAACGGTGAGAGACTTGTTTCTGGAAAGGTGAATTTTTAGAAGTAGAAGCTCGACTTGTTTTGGTACAGACCTGGATAGTAAGACAGAACTCTGCAGGCTATCTCTGCAGTAGATTGCAACACCGCTCCCTTTGGCAGTTCTATCTTGGTGGAAAATGTTATAGTTAGGGATAGAAATTTCAGGGCTTTTGGTGGTTTTCCTAAGCCAAGATTCAGACACGGCTAAGACATCCGGGTTGGCAGAATGTGCTAAAGCAGTGAATAAAGCAAACTTAGGGAGTAGGCTTCTAATGGTATCATGCATGAAACCAAGGCTTTTACAGTTACAAAAGTCAACAAATGAGAGCACCTTGGGAGTAGGAGTGGAGCTAGGCACTGCAGGTCCTGGATTAACCTCTACATCACCAGAGGAACAGAGGAGAAGTAGGATAAGGGTACGGATAAAGGCTATAAGAACTGGCCGTCTAGCACGTTCAGAACAGAGAGTAAACGGAGCAGGTTTCTGGGCACGATAGCATAGATTCAAGGCATAATGTACAGACAAAGGAATGGTAGGAAGATAGTACATTGGAGGTAAACCTAGGCATTGAGTAATGATGAGAGAGATAGTCTCTAGAGACATTTAAACCAGGTGATGTCATCGCATATGTGGGAGATGGAACAACACGGTTCTTTATGGCATATTGCGCAGGGCTAGAGGCTCTACAGTGAAATAAGACAGTAATCACTAACCAGGACAGTAATGGACAAGGCATATTGATATTAGGGAGAGGCATGCGCAGCCAAGTGAATTGTATGGGTCCAGTGAGTGGTTGGGCTGGCTGGGGACACGGCGATTCTGACAGTTAGCAGGCCGAGGCTAGCAGGCTAGCAGTTAGCAGGCCGGGGCTAGCAAGTTAGCAGAATGGCCTTAGAGGGACGTTGCGATGGGGAAAACTCTGTTTTTGCCTCCTCGTGCGGTGACATCGATAGACCAGTCATGGAATTAGTAGGGTTCCAAGTAGCAGAGTGGTCCAAGTCCAATTGGCAAAATGGGTATAGTGATCCAAGAAACTGGCCGATGGATCAGCTAACAGCCTTGCCTTGATGACAGCTTTGCACACTCTTGGTATTCTCTAAACCAGCTTCATGAGGTAGTAACCTGGAATGCAATTCAATTAACAGGTTAATTAACTTGCTAAAAGTTAATTTGTGGAATTTCTTTCTTTCTTAATGCTTTTGAGCAGTTGTGTTGTGACAAGTTAGGGGTGGTATACAGAAGATAGCACTATTTCATAAAAGATCAAGTCCATATTATGGCAAGAACAGCTCAAGTAAGCAAAGAGAAACAACTGTCCACCATTACTTTAAGACATGAAGGTCAGTCAATACGGAACATTTGAAGAACTTTGAAAGTTTCAAGTGCAGTCACAAAAACCACCAAAAGCGCTATGATGAAACTGGTTCTCATGAGGGCCGCCACAGGAAAGGAAGACCCAGAGTTACCTCTGCTGCAGAGGATAAGTTCGATTCGATTTATCGAACGTATGCATCAAATTGCATGTGTAGCGCCTCCCGGGTGGTGCATTGGTTAAGGGCGCTGTATTGCAGCGCCAGCGGTGCCACCAGAGACTCTGGGTTCGCGCCCAGGCTCTGTCATAACCGGCCTCGACCGGGAGGTCCGTGGGGCAACGCACAATTGGCATAGCGTCGTCCGGGCGCAGTGCACGCTAACCAAGGTTGCCAGGTGCACGGTGTTTCCTCCGACACATTGGTGCGGCTGGCTTCCGGCTTGGATGCGCGCTGTGTTAAGAAGCAGTGCAGCTTGGTTGGGTTGTGTATTGGAGGACGCATGACTTTCAACCATCTCTCCCGAGCCCATACTGGAGTTGTAGCGATGAGACAAGATAGTAGCTAGTAAAAATTGGATACCATGAAAAGGGGGGTAAAAATGTTTTAAAAACACACAACAACAAAAAATTGTATGTGTAGACAGCTTGACAGAAATGATTGCAGAAGGTGAATGTTGAACTTTTGTTGCATACATATGATGCTGCTGCATACCATTTTGCTCAATAACGAGGCGTAACAAGCTGATCAGATAGGCTCCGCGCGTGCACCATCCTGTGCATGTTGATTTTGTCTATCTCCACCAGACATGTTCATGACACGCTGGTTAAAATACCTAAATCAACTGTGAACCAACTATATTAATTTGGGGATAGGTCGAAACACACATGAAACATTCATGGACATTTAGCTAGCTTGCTGTGGCTAGCTAATTTGTCCTGGAAATTAAACATTGGGTTGTTATTTTACCTGAAATTCATATGCTCCTTTTTTTTTTTTTTTTTTAAATACATTTTAGTTATTTAGCAGATGCTCTTATCCAGAGAAACTTACAGTTTCATATTTTTTTCGTACAAGTCCCCAGTGGGAATCAAACCCACAACCCTGGCATTGCAAGTACTCCTGCTCTACCAACTGGATCTTTGTAGAATTTTGACCCATGTTGATTCAAACAAAATCATGTGTTCTCTACTCTGACAATTAATCCACAGATAAAAAGAGGAAACCTAGGTTAGCTTTGTTTGTTTTCTTTGATAAATCTCTCCTCCTTCATCTGTCTTCTTCTTCTGTGGATTTTATATGGCGGTTGGCAAACAAATTTAAGGTGCATTACCGCCACCAACTGGACACCTAGTTCATCTTTTAATCACCCACCTGTGTACATGCTTTTAAAAACCAATGAGTAGCTGGGAGAGGCGGAGCTTGCATCTAAAATATAACCTGGCTACGCAGACGCCCTTGGCGCGGGCAAGCAGTTTGGGTGAACCAATTGAATAACGTGTACATTTATTTCTCAAAGCTCACACACACCATGCAGGTGGACTGGCCACCTGCAATTCATCAACACATGCATTTTCAGGGCTGCCAACTTTTGAAGAAAGTTTGGAGTGAAATTTGCTGTGTGAATTTCCTTGCCCACTGGCACAAACCCTAGAAGGGAGGGCATTGAATATTTTAAAGCTAATTTCCTGCTATTCTACATATTTTGACATGGTTTAGGGCTATGTCCAGGTGGAAAATAAAATTAAAAACACAGGTTAGATGCTTTGAACATTAAATGAGCACTCAAAATTCGACTACTTTTTTGAGGGATGATATTGAAAGTATGCTAATATCTTTTGAAAGATATATATATATATATAAGTCGTTTGACACTATTCAGACAGTAATGAAATGAGATGGGCAGACAGTCAAATGGGAGAAGGCCATTGTTACATTTGGGAGGCGCATGGGGATGGATGGAGCTAGATTTGGCTTCCAGACTCCGCTATTGTGCCACACCCTTAGTACGTTCTGGACCCCATTGCCAGAGCAAGCATAAATTGTATATATATATATCAAATCAAATTTTATTGGTCACATACACACGGTTAGCAGATGTTAATGCGAGTGTAGCGAAATGCTTGTGCTTCTAGTTCCGACAGTGCAGTAATATCTAACAAGTCATCTAACAATTCCACAACGACTACCTAATACACACAAATCTAAGTAAAGGGGTGGAATATGAATATGTACATATAAATGCATGGATGAACGATAACCGAGCAGCACAGGCAAGATGCAATAGATTGAATAGAATACAGTATATACGTATGAGATTAAAGTGCCATTATTAAAATGACAAGTGATCCATTTATTAAAGTGGCCAATGATTTCGAGTCTGTATATAGACAGCAGCCTCTCTGTGAGTGATGGTCAAATGGGTTGTTTAGTTACTTACTCAAAATGCATATGCCAACCGAGGCAGGCTGTAATCCACACATGGATGTTATGTAAGATTTAGCCATGTGTGAATGACAACATGCCTGCGTTGGCATATGCATTTTGAGTAAGTGCTCAGCCTAAAGACGTTGGGAATGTGATTTTGAGAAAAAAAAGAAAAATCCCGTCCGCACATTTCCAATCATCTAATTTCACTAAACAACCCATTTGACCGTTGTAGCAAGCGACGTTATTCTAGCAATATTATAAGAGAGCAGAGGCCCATTTATCCGTCACAGAAACCGCGCAGCCAGGCGAACAAGAGCCGTTGTCGTGTCGCATCACCTAACGACCAATAATAAAGAAAACCTGCCAAACGTTGCCCGTTCACACGATTGTAAAACAATTCATTGCTACAATTATGTTTAACACTGTAACAATTAATTCCCGCCTTTCATGTCAAATCGTGGTTTAGGCAAGAAGAGTCATGTCACGCCAACTAACCTTGTAGAGATGAGAAGTGCGGCAGTCAGATCACTGTGTTTTCATTATTGCAACGCAACAAAAAAAGACGGTTGTTGCTAAAAACCAAAGCGATAACATGTAGGATAAAATGTAACACGATAAATGTAGCCTTTCGCTCCACGTGGCGCGAGCGCCAAATAGTTACGAATGGCTGTGCTGCTGTAACAATTTTACATAGCGCGTAGGCTAATCTTCATCATCTCCCCGGCTCGTAGTTACACACATTGAGGTATAAATAAGAAGTTACACATACAACCAAATACAACATAGCTCACTGCTCGGATGCCCCTCCCCATATGTTATCATAGCGCACTACTAGTTTTTCGGCCATCGGCAATAGGTGGTGATGGGCATTCCGGCTCTTTTCAGTGAGCCGGCTCGTTCGGCTCGGCTCTTCTGGCTCCCAAACGGCTCTTTAAAAAAAATATGTTTTGTATTTTTTCAAGTCAAACCGTTTGCGATAGTTTGACTATGATTAAATTATTAAATGAAATCATAATCTACCTTAACCACAATGTATGTAAAAATGCATTGGTTTGTTATGTAACATAATACTATTAAACATTTGCATTTAAATTATACATTTGTAATGTATATAAACAAAGTGCATATAAATCTAACCATTCAAAACGAATACAATCTGAACAGCATAATAATAGAATATTGCACCATATCAAAGACAAATCAATAACAATGTGCAAAACTGCAGCATCCCACTTAAAACATTAAACTGGTCCCTCTTTTCTCTCTCTTCTTTATTGCCATGTTATAACCAGCAGCACACAGCAATGCTGATCATATTTTGCTTTTATGAGAGATTTGCATTCAGAAAAGCAAGCTGCCTCACTTTCGAGGGGCTGATGCGGATTCTTCTCTCAGTAATTATTTGTCCCATTTTCAAGAAGACCCTCTCAGAGGGAACGGATGTGGCCACTATGCAGAGTCTCCCTGTCATGACTTAGTAAGCCGTGGGTGGACAGAGGCCTTGTTCTTCCACCAGCTCAGAGGATCTGCAGAGGAGGGGCTCCTCCAAATAGGATCGGACCTCCATTATGGCATCTGCTGAGGGATTCCTTCGTGCTGCATCCCCAGTTTCTCTCTCGTCAAACAGCATCCAAACAGCAGACGTTTGTGGTACTACTGCTGGTGCTTCTGCTCCATCTGCTCCCTCTTCTTCCTGTTGCCCTGGTGCCTGAGCCAACTGACTGCTGGAGCTGTCCCTCCCTGCTGCTGAGGTTATTCTTTGAAGAGCCTCATCAATCGCTCTGGCATCACTGAAGGCTAACTTCTTAAACCTGGGGTCAAGTGCAGCGGTTTCTGATAGCGCATGATCATATTCCATTCTATGGAACTTTCTGTCCATTGATGAACATAGGGTGTCGATCAACTCTGTCACATGTCCTGTGGTTACATTTGCTTCTCGCTGGCGGCTGGCTGTGATTCGCTGTAGACCCTTACACAGGAGTATCATTTTTGAGACTGTCACATAGCTGAAACGAGAGAACAGTAAGTTATGAGTTCAGGTTCATATTTTGTCTACTGATACTACATTCTCATCTACTGCTCATATACAGTTGAAGTCAGAAGTTTATATACACTTAGGTTGGAGTCATTAAAACTTGTTTTTCAACCACTCCACAAATTTCTTCTTAACTGTAGTTTTGGCAAGTCGGTTATGACATCTACTTTTTGCATGACACAAGTAATTTTTCTAACAAGTGTTTACAGACAGATTATTTCACTGCATCACAATTCCAGTGGGTCAGAAGTTTACATACACTAAGTTGACTGCTTTTAAACAGCTTGGAAAATTCCAGAAAATTATGTCATGGATATAGAAGCTTCTGATAGGCTAATTTACATAATTTGAGTCAATTGGAAGTGTACCTGTGGATGTATTTCAAGGCATACCTTCAAACTCAGTGCCTCTTTGCTTGATATCATGGGAAAATCAAAATAAATCAGCCAAGACCGCAGAAATCAAATCAAAATCAAATCAAATTTTATTTGTCACATACACATGGTTAGCAGATGTTAATGCGAGTGTAGCGAAATGCTTGTGCTTCTAGTTCCGACAATGCAGTAATAACCAACAAGTAATCTAACTAACAATACCAAAACTACTGTCTTATACACAGTGTAAGGGGATAAAGAATATGTACATAAGGATATATGAATGAGTGATGGTACAGAGCAGCATAGGCAGGATACAGTAGATGGTATCGAGTACAGTATATACATGAGGTGAGTATGTAAACAAAGTGGCATAGTTAAAGTGGCTAGTGATACATGTATTACATAAGGATGCAGTCGATGATATAGAGTACAGTATATACGTATGCATATGAGATGAATAATGTAGGGTAAGTAACATTATATAAGGTAGCATTGTTTAAAGTGGCTAGTGATATATTTACATCATTTCCCATCAATTCCCATTATTAAAGTGGCTGGAGTTGAGTCAGTGTCAGTGTGTTGGCAGCAGCCACTCAATGTTAGTGGTGTCTGTTTAACAGTCTGATGGCCTTGAGATAGAAGCTGTTTTTCAGTCTCTCGGTCCCAGCTTTGATGCACCTGTACTGACCTCGCCTTCTGGATGATAGCGGGGTGAACAGGCAGTGGCTCGGGTGGTTGATGTCCTTGATGATCTTTATGGCCTTCCTGTAACATCGGGTGGTGTAGGTGTCCTGGAGGGCAGGTAGTTTGCCCCCGGTGATGCGTTGTGCAGACCTCACTACCCTCTGGAGAGCCTTACGATTGTGGGCGGAGCAGTTGCCGTACCAGGCGGTGATACAGCCCGCCAGGATGCTCTCGATTGTGCATCTGTAGAAGTTTGTGAGTGCTTTTGGTGACAAACCGAATTTCTTCAGCCTCCACAAGTCTGGTTCATACTTGGGAGCAATTTCCAAATGCCTGAAGGCACCATGTTCATCTGTACAAACAATAGTACGCAAGTATAAACACCATGGGACCACACAGCCAGCTCAGGAAGGAGACACGCTCTGTCTCCTAGAGATGAACTTACTTTGGTGTGAAAAGTTCAAATCAATCCCAGAACAGCAGCAAAAAATGAGAAGATGCTGGAGGAAGCAGGTACAAAGCAGGTACAAAAGTATCTATATCCACGTAAAACGAGTCCTATATCGACAACCTGAAAGGCCGCTCAGCAAGGAAGAAGCCACTGCTCCAAAACCTCCATAAAAAAGCCAAACTACGGTTTGCAACTGCACATTGGGACAAACATCATACGTTTTGGAGAAATGTCCCCTGGTCTGATGAAACACAAGTTTGGAAGAAAAAGGGGAGGCTTGCAAGCAGAAGATCACCATCCCAACCGTGAAGCACAGGGGTGGCAGCATCATGTTGTGGGGGTGCTTTGCTGGAGGAGGGACTGGTGCACTTCACAAAATAGATGGCGTCATGAGAAAGGAAAATTAGGTGGATATATTGAAGCAACATCTCAAGACATTAGTCAGGAAGTTAAGGCTTTCACAAATGGGTCTTCCAAATGGAAAATGACCCCAAACATACTTTCAAAGTTGTGGCAAAATGGCTTAAGGACAACAAAGTCAAGGTATTGTAGTGGCCACCACAAAGCCCTGACCTCAATCCTATAGAAAATTTGTGGGCAGAACTGAAAAAGTGTGTGTGCAAGCAAGGAGGCCTACAAACCTGACTCAGTTACACCAGCTCTGTCAGGAGGAATGGGACAAAATTCACACAACTTAAATCATTCTCTCTACTGTTATTCTGACATTTCACATTCTTAAAATAAAGTGGTGATCCTAACTGACCTAAGACAGGGAATTTTTACTAGGATTAAATGTCAGAAATTGTTAAAAACTGAGTTTAAATGTATTTTGCTAAGGTGTATGTAAACTTCCGACTTCAACTGTACATATATAATATTCGATTAAATAATGATGTAGTAATAACTGCTTACTGTACCTCTCTCCACTGTTCTCCACAGTGACCTGCTCAAAGGGTTCCAGGACTCTGCACACCTCCTCAACCACCTCCCATTCCTCTTGGGTCAGAGCATCAACAGGTGCATTGACAATGGCCAGGGTAGAGATGATGGCATCCTTTGACTCAAGAAACCGCTTCAACATATACAATTTTGAATTCCACCTTGTAGTGCAGTCTTGCTAAGGCCTCAGCTCAGGCATGCCCATCTGGCGTTGTGTAGAGTTTAGTTTTTCAGCACCTACTGTACCCTGTGGAAGTATTCCACAGCTGCTTTAACTTTGTCCACAGTGGGTTTCTTCACCTTCAGAGCATCTCTTACAATCAGGTTGATTGTGTGGGCAAGACATGGATGATGGGTCCATTTAAACATTTTCATGGCTTTGGTTATGTTAGCTAACATAACAGACCACCTTTCCATCTACTTGCCATTCTCTGGCCACTCTCAACAGTTCTTCTGCCAAGTTCTCTGAGGTGTGTCTGTCACTGAACTCAAAGCAGTCCAGAAGACAGCTAGACACCGAAAAATCTTCAATGAAGTGAATTGTAACCGACATGTAAGAAGTGGTTACCCTTGATGTCCATCAGTCAGTGTGGTAAGGCAAACTGCAGTAGCCTTTTGGACTCTTTCCCGCACTGAAGCCTGTGTCCTCTCGTACAGTTGTGGAATATGTGATTTTGAAAGGTTTTCCTGCTTGGAATTGTGTACATTGGATTTAGACTATTGCTATAATATCTAAAACCTCTTATCTCCATGATCGAAAATGGCTGGAAATTGTTGGCAATCATTTTAGCCTATGCAATATCAATTTGGCCTTGTTTTGCTACAGACATAGACTTTGGCATAAACTGGTCCATAGAAGACTGTGTTGCTGTGGGTCCAGGAGTAGGCCTACTTGACTGACTGGACACATTGCTGGCTCCACCACTATCACTAGCAGGCCCGCTAGTTTCTCGAAGCTCCGCTACAGCTCGCTTCACAGTTGGGTGCACAGTTTGCATATGCCGGTGTAGGTTGTGTGTAGAACCGGCTTTATATGAGATTTTGTTTTGGCAAATTCTACGCTGTGCTCTAACATTATCTACATGACTAGAATGCACCCAAATGCTACTGTGCTTCCGACTCATTTTCTAGCTGTTGTTTTCACAGCTGTCCTTCCTCTCTCTCCTCGGCTGCTAAGTGTGTGACTGTGAGTGAATTGGCTCGGCCCTCCCTCACGCATCTTTGGTTCATTGGTTGACACTGCATGTCTGATTGACAGGAACAACAGGTGAGGCTGTTAGTCTGAGCAGACAGTCAAGAACGAATGTGTGCGCTTGAGCATTTAGGCCTATATTATTTTATTTTTTAATCCTTTTAATTACTTCATTCTATTCATTTAAATATTTTGATTATTCATATCCTTATTTTTTTAATAAATAGATTAGGCTCTTCTGATACCCGAGCTGGCTCCCAACTTTCACCTACAAGAGCCGGCTCTTAGAGCCGACTCGTTCGCGAACGACCCATCACTAATAAATTCAGCAAAAAAAGAAACGTCCTCTCACTGTCAACTGCGTGTATTTTAAGCAAACTTAACATGTGTAAATATTTGTACGAACATAAGATTCAACAACTGAAACATACACTGAACAAGTTCCACAGACATGTGACTAACAAAAATTTAATAATGTGTCCCTGAACAAAAGGGGGGTCAAAATCAAAAGTAACAGTCGGTATCTGGTGTGGCCACCAGCTGCATTAGGTACTGCAGTACATCTCCTCCTCATGGATTGCACCATATTTGCCAGTTCTTGCTGTGAGATGTTACTCCACTCTTTCACCAAGGCACCTATAAGTTCCCAGACCTTTCTGGGGGGAATGGCTCTAGCACTCACTCTCCGATCCAACAGGTCCCAGACGTGCTCAATGGGATTGAGATCCGGGCTCTTCGCTGGCCATGGAAGAACGCTGACATTCCTGTCTTGCAGGAAAACACACAGAACGAGCAGTATGGCTGGTTGCATTGTCATGCTGGAGGGTCATGTCAGGATGAGCCTACAGGAAGGGTACCACACGAGGGAGGAAGATGTCTTTCCTGTAACACAAAGCGTTGAGATTGCCTGCACTGACAACAAGCTCAGTTCGATGATGCTGTGACACACCGCCCCAGACCATGACGGACCCTCCACCTCTAAATCGATCCTGCTCCAGAGTACAGGCCTCAGTGTAGTGCTCATTCCTTCGACGATAAACGCGAATCCGACCCATCACCCCTGGTGAGACAAAACCGCGACTCGTCAGTGAAGAGCACTTTTTGCCAATCCTGTCTGGTCCAGTGATGGTGGGTTTGTGCCCATAGGCGACGTTGTTACCGGTGATGTCTGATGAGGACCTGCCTAACAACAGGCTTACAAGCCCTGAGTCCAGCCTCTCTCAGCCTATTGCTGACAGTCTGAGCACTGATGGAGGGATAGTGCGTTCCTGGTGTAATTCGGGCAGTTGTTGTTGCCATCCTGTACCTGTCCCATAGGTGTGATGTTCGGATGTACCGATCCTGTGCAGGTGTTGTTACACGTGGTCTGCCACTGCGAGGACGATCAGCTGTCTGTCCTGTCTCCCTGTAGCGCCGTCTTAGGTATCTCACAGTACGGACATTGCAATTTATTGCCCTGGCCACATCTGCAGTCCTCATGCCTCCTTGCAGCATGCCTAAGGCACATTCATGCAGATGAGCAGGGACCCTGGGCATCTTTCTATTGATGATTTTCAGAGTCAGTAGAAAGGTCTCTTTAGTGTCCATAGTTTTCATAACTGTGACCTTAATTGCCTACCGTCTGTAAGCTGTTAGTGTCTTAATGACCGTTCCACAGGTGCATGTTCATTCATTGTTTATGGTTCATTGAACAAGCATGGGAAACAGTGTTTAAACCCTTTACAATGAAGATCTGTGAAGTTATTTGGATTTTTACGAATCATCTTTGAAAGACAGGGTCCTGAAAAAGGGACATTTATTTTTTTGCTGAGTTTAGAAGGTGAGAATGGGAGGAGTGCATTGAATTTACAGTTGTGCTTTCAATCTCCCCATACAAAGCCAAAACACACAATAAGGGAATATGAAAATGTATGACATATCCAAAACAGCAGCAGATAAACTTTACTCGAGATCAATAAAAACCAAAACAAGTAGACTGCAGTTTGATTAGCCTACATATAGCACAGTAGACTGCAGTTTGATTAGCCTACATATAGCACAGTAGACTGCAGTTTGATTAGCCTACATATAGCACAGTAGACTGCAGTTTGATTAGCCTACATATAGCACAGTAGACTGCAGTTTGATTAGCCTACATATAGCACAGTAGACTGCAGTTTGATTAGCCTACATATAGCACAGTAGACTGCAGTTTGATTAGCCTACATATAGCACAGTAGACTGCAGTTTGATTAGCCTACATATAGCACAGTAGACTGCAGTTTGATTAGCCTACATATAGCACAGTAGACTGCAGTTTGATTAGCCTACATATAGCACAGTAGACTGCAGTTTGATTAGCCTACATATAGCACAGTAGACTGCAGTTTGATTAGCCTACATATAGCACAGTAGACTGCAGTTTGATTAGCCTACATATAGCACAGTAGACTGCAGTTTGATTAGCCTACATATAGCACAGTAGACTGCAGTTTGATTAGCCTACATATAGCACAGTAGACTGCAGTTTGATTAGCCTACATATAGCACAGTAGACTGCAGTTTGATTAGCCTACATATAGCACAGTAGACTGCAGTTTGATTAGCCTACATATAGCACAGTAGACTGCAGTTTGATTAGCCTACATATAGCACAGTAGACTGCAGTTTGATTAGCCTACATATAGCACAGTAGACTGCAGTTTGATTAGCCTACATATAGCACAGTAGACTGCAGTTTGATTAGCCTACATATAGCACAGTAGACTGCAGTTTGATTAGCCTACATATAGCACAGTAGACTGCAGTTTGATTAGCCTACATATAGCACAGTAGACTGCAGTTTGATTAGCCTACATATAGCACAGTAGACTGCAGTTTGATTAGCCTACATATAGCACAGTAGACTGCAGTTTGATTAGCCTACATATAGCACAGTAGACTGCAGTTTGATTAGCCTACATATAGCACAGTAGACTGCAGTTTGATTAGCCTACATATAGCACAGTAGACTGCAGTTTGATTAGCCTACATATAGCACAGTAGACTGCAGTTTGATTAGCCTACATATAGCACAGTAGACTGCAGTTTGATTAGCCTACATATAGCACAGTAGACTGCAGTTTGATTAGCCTACATATAGCACAGTAGACTGCAGTTTGATTAGCCTACATATAGCACAGTAGACTGCAGTTTGATTAGCCTACATATAGCACAGTAGACTGCAGTTTGATTAGCCTACATATAGCACAGTAGACTGCAGTTTGATTAGCCTACATATAGCACAGTAGACTGCAGTTTGATTAGCCTACATATAGCACAGTAGACTGCAGTTTGATTAGCCTACATATAGCACAGTAGACTGCAGTTTGATTAGCCTACATATAGCACAGTAGACTGCAGTTTGATTAGCCTACATATAGCACAGTAGACTGCAGTTTGATTAGCCTACATATAGCACAGTAGACTGCAGTTTGATTAGCCTACATATAGCACAGTAGACTGCAGTTTGATTAGCCTACATATAGCACAGTAGACTGCAGTTTGATTAGCCTACATATAGCACAGTAGACTGCAGTTTGATTAGCCTACATATAGCACAGTAGACTGCAGTTTGATTAGCCTACATATAGCACAGTAGACTGCAGTTTGATTAGCCTACATATAGCACAGTAGACTGCAGTTTGATTAGCCTACATATAGCACAGTAGACTGCAGTTTGATTAGCCTACATATAGCACAGTAGACTGCAGTTTGATTAGCCTACATATAGCACAGTAGACTGCAGTTTGATTAGCCTACATATAGCACAGTAGACTGCAGTTTGATTAGCCTACATATAGCACAGTAGACTGCAGTTTGATTAGCCTACATATAGCACAGTAGACTGCAGTTTGATTAGCCTACATATAGCACAGTAGACTGCAGTTTGATTAGCCTACATATAGCACAGTAGACTGCAGTTTGATTAGCCTACATATAGCACAGTAGACTGCAGTTTGATTAGCCTACATATAGCACAGTAGACTGCAGTTTGATTAGCCTACATATAGCACAGTAGACTGCAGTTTGATTAGCCTACATATAGCACAGTAGACTGCAGTTTGATTAGCCTACATATAGCACAGTAGACTGCAGTTTGATTAGCCTACATATAGCACAGTAGACTGCAGTTTGATTAGCCTACATATAGCACAGTAGACTGCAGTTTGATTAGCCTACATATAGCACAGTAGACTGCAGTTTGATTAGCCTACATATAGCACAGTAGACTGCAGTTTGATTAGCCTACATATAGCACAGTAGACTGCAGTTTGATTAGCCTACATATAGCACAGTAGACTGCAGTTTGATTAGCCTACATATAGCACAGTAGACTGCAGTTTGATTAGCCTACATATAGCACAGTAGACTGCAGTTTGATTAGCCTACATATAGCACAGTAGACTGCAGTTTGATTAGCCTACATATAGCACAGTAGACTGCAGTTTGATTAGCCTACATATAGCACAGTAGACTGCAGTTTGATTAGCCTACATATAGCACAGTAGACTGCAGTTTGATTAGCCTACATATAGCACAGTAGACTGCAGTTTGATTAGCCTACATATAGCACAGTAGACTGCAGTTTGATTAGCCTACATATAGCACAGTAGACTGCAGTTTGATTAGCCTACATATAGCACAGTAGACTGCAGTTTGATTAGCCTACATATAGCACAGTAGACTGCAGTTTGATTAGCCTACATATAGCACAGTAGACTGCAGTTTGATTAGCCTACATATAGCACAGTAGACTGCAGTTTGATTAGCCTACATATAGCACAGTAGACTGCAGTTTGATTAGCCTACATATAGCACAGTAGACTGAAGAGTTCCACTCACATATTTTATATAGCCGAATATAATCAAATGAATCAAAGACATGGTACTTGTGTCCACAAGAACTAGGCACTTCCTAAATAAGGCTAACTACCACCAAACTGAAGTACGACAAAGGTAAAATCTCTAATGTGTGCCTTTGTACAAAGAGAGTCAAAGACCTCAGACTTTGGTTTCCTCATATCGTTCCTCCACAGTGCTTGAATTGTTTACTTGAGAATACCTATCTGATTTCTCTATGATAGTCCTTCAGTTGTCTTTTTTTAATTGAAAGTCCATTTGGGAAAGACATTTCCTCTGCCATTACTCGGACTTCCTCAACGGTTCTCCTTTTTGTCAACAGTGTCTTGTAACTCCACCGTTAACCGTCCTGACTTGCTTGTACTCTTGCTCTTGTTCACCGTCCATCCAGATGAGTTGTTTTATTCTGTTTCTTCTTGGCATTTAGTGGTGTGAAGTACTTAAGAAAAAATACTTTAAACTACTACTTACATAGTTTTTTGGGGTATCTGTACTTAATTTATATTTTGTTACAACTTGTACTTTTTTTTATTTCACCTTTATTTAACTTGGCAAGTCAGTTAAGAACAAATTCTTATTTACAATGACGCCCTACCAAAAGGCAGAAGGCCTCCTGTGGGGACAGGGGCCTGGGATTAAAAATAAATACAATATAAATGTTAGGACAAAACACACATCACAACAAGAGACAACACTACATAAAGAGAGACCTAAGACAAGATAGCAAGTCAGCAACACATGACAACACAGCATGGTAGCAACACAACATAACAACATGGTAGCAGCACAAAACATGGTACAAACATTATTGGGCACAGACAACAGCAAAGGGCAAGAAGCGCTAGTTCCAGTCGCTACCTGCAGGGAACTGAAAAGAGGAGCAACCCAGGGATGTGTGTGCTTTGGGAACCTTTAAGAGAATGTGACTGGCAGAACATGTGTTGTATGTGGAGGATGAAGGCTGCAGTAGATCTCTCAGATAGGGGGGAGTGAGGTCTAAGACTTTTATAATTAAGCATCAACCAGTGGGTCTTGCGACGGGTATACAGAGATGATCCGTTTACAGAGGAGTATAGAGTACAGTGATGTGTCCTATAAGGAGCATTGGTGGCAAATCTGATGGCCGAATGGTAAAGAACATCTCGAGAGCAGCCCGAGAGCACCCTTGCCTGCAGATCTATAACTTATGTCTCCGTAATCTAGCATGGGTAGGATGGTCATCTGAATCAGGGTTAGTTTGGCAGCTGGGGTGAAAGAGGAGTGATTACGATAGAGGAAACCAAGTCTAGATTTAACTTTAGCCTGCAGCTTTGATATGTGCTGAGAGAAGGACAGTGTATCGACTAGCCATACTCGCAAGTACTTGTATGAGGTGACTACTTCAAGCTCTAAACCCTCAGAGGTAGTAATAACAAATGTGGGAGGAGGGGCATTCTTCTTAACAAACCACATGACCTTTGTTTTGGAGGTGTTCAGAACAAGGTTAAGGGCAGAGAAAGCTTGTTGGACACTAGGAAAGCTTGTTGTAGAGTATTTAACACAAAATCCGGTGAGGGGCCAGCTGAGTATAAGACTATCATCTACATATAAATGGATGAGAGAGCTTCCTACTGCCTGAGCTATGTTGATGTAAATTGAGACATTCCTAAAGAAAATAATGGACTTTTTACTCCATACATTTTCCCTGATACACAAAATACTCATTACATTTCAAATGCTTAGCAGGACAGAGAAATTGATAAGTGTGAATCCCTGGTCATCCCTACTGCCTGGCGGACTCACTAAACACAAATACTTAATTTGTAAATAATGTCAGTGTTGGCGTGTGCCCCTGGCTATCCGTAAATGTAAAATACAAATATTATGGTTTGCTTAATATAAAACATGTGAAATTATTTATACTTGTACTTTTGATACTTAAGTATATTTTGCCTTTACAAGTATATTTAAAATCTAATACTTTTGGACTTTTACTCAAGTTGTATTTTATTGGGTGACTTAACTTAATAGAAAATGACTTAAGTAAAAGTGTATTTTTACTTTTACTCAAGTATGACAATTGGGTACTTTTTCCACCACTGTTGGCATTGGTATCCCCCAACAATCCTGTTGTTTGTCCTTAACAGACCATAATCTGCCTCTCAAACTCTGTTATCCTAGCCATGTAATTCTCTTGCTTGCAAAATGAGGAAAGCGTCTGTTCAAATCTGACAAATCACTGAGTGGATTGACTGAAGTATAAATCTGCAAAAAACATGGAGAAGAATGATTTGTTGATTTTAAAACACCATGTTTCAATTGTAAAATAACTGAATCATTTGGTTTTGACTATTCATTGAGTGCTATTAAGTGAGCACTGAACATATCCACTTCACAAAACTAAATATGGTTACTCGTCGAACACTTGCACTTCCATGGGTTTGCTCTAGGATGTCCTCATCCTCTTTAATCCAATCATCTGCATCATTTACAACTCTCCTTTTCCTTCTCTGTAAAAAGAACAAATAATAAATGAGAATCAATGAAACATTGAAATCAGTTGCCAAAATAATATATGCCTTGAGGATGGAAGAGTGCTTTGGTCTGTTTTATCACGGAGTGCATTGGTGGTTGAAATTAGCCTGGCACCCTGAACCTACCATGTCGTATTTTTCTCTAAGGTAAAAATGTCCCTTTAGGTGGCACAATGAAGAATGCTTTTATCAAAGACTATAGGGTAGTGGTTTTCAAACCTCTCCTTGGGGACCCCACCCAGATGTTTCACAATTTTGTTGTAGTCTTGACCCAACTCACCTATCCAAGGGCTTGATGCTTAGGTGACTAGATGAATCAGGTGAGCTAGCTATGGAATAGTTCAAATAAATGAAACGGCTGCGGGTCCCCGAAGACAGATTTAAACCCGCCTGCTTATAGGGGATGCTTTGAGTATCCATACAGTAATAACACTAATTCATTCAGTGCCTCCTGGTGGTACCTTTGGGAAGTAACATAACCTTTCAGTTTTTCTAAGCCGAAACTACTGCATTGAAAATTCAGGAAAAACTTCTCACACACACACATTTGAATAAACCATAGTATTATAGGGCAGAAAGGCACAAGCAAATAATTAATCCATTCGCATTACAAAGGATTTGGAGGTAGATATATTGCTTTATTTTCAACTCAACCGAAAAAGAAAACGTAACAAGTAGAAACGATGTATATAAACCAAGGACTACTGATGCCATGTATTGGTCATTGAGAGGCTTTTAAGCCACCAGTCAGCCATATGGCACTCCCTAGTAGGAGCAGTCCTCCATAGGAATGAAAGGGATTCTACAGTATTTTAATTAAATGTTTCAAGGACAAAGTTACATGTATTACAGTATTTTTGTTGTTGTAGTGGGGACGGTAACATTAGTACTCTAAAAATAAATGTACTTTAAGGAAAATGTTCATATATTTTTTCACTTAATTTTTATGCTAAATAGGGGAGTGCCAAGATGGGGGCAAGGTGGTAGCGCCCCCTATCAGTCATATGGAGTATACAGTATAACTCGTTTGAGTAGATCACACTTGTAATATTCACTGAATTGATCAAAAAGACAGCAACAAGTTCGAATACCTGCACCACTCATTTACACCACTCACAAAAACATAATCCAAATCGTGTTTCACTATACTGTGTACAGTATAAAGGAAATAATATTTGAAATAAAGTGGATGATTTTTGACATGGTAAAGAAACACTGGCATTTGAGGCGACTATGCTTAATTGTTTTAGTGAAAAAGTCAAAAATGTCAGTAGTAACAGTTCCACCACCACTTAAGGGCACATGAAGTATCACAGCTAGCCAGTGGTGTAATCGGTGACTGATGGTGACTTATTCGACCCATCAATTGTGATCACCAAATCAATGTTCCATCACCACTATGTTGTAAGCGTGTTCTTTTTGCACTGCTGTCATGTTTGCTGGTGCAGATGTACCTCGCTCATCTTTCACAGTGGCCATGCATTTCATTGTAGAGATCTGTTGAGCCAAACTGTCCCTCAACGCCTCTCCGCTGGTCTCATTGGACACTAGCCACTCCTTCAGAGCCTCTGTCACCTTGCTTCCATCCTCAATCTTCACTGGCTCCAGCAAGTCTCCCGACCTGAGGCAGATGTTATGCAGCACGGTGCACACCGCTAGCACTTTGGGGATGAAGCTTGGGTGGAGCTCAAGA
Organism: Oncorhynchus clarkii lewisi; assembly: GCF_045791955.1. Classification (NCBI taxonomy): domain Eukaryota; kingdom Metazoa; phylum Chordata; class Actinopteri; order Salmoniformes; family Salmonidae; genus Oncorhynchus; species Oncorhynchus clarkii. The sequence goes on along the minus strand of NC_092167.1, from coordinate 40,860,690 downwards.
GGCTGCAGGAAGATCATGTGCCAGCGCTTCTTCATGATGCCGAAGGTCCTCTCGATGGAGGAGAGAGCCATGGCGTGGTGCTGGTTGAACTGGACGTGCACCGGGTTCTGGTCAGACTTTGAATAGGGTGTGATGATGCACACAGGCGTCTGTAGGCAAGGGTACCCGCCGTCGCCTAGGAGGAAGCATCCGGGTGGAGGGTAGAGGGCACATTTGTAAAGGGGACTGTGCCTCAGGATCCTCACGTCGGTCATAGACCCAGGCAGCCCCGCAAAGACGTCGATGAAGCTGCCCGTGTGGTCGCAGACCCCTTGGAAGTTGATGGTGGGGAGGGCCTTCTCAGGGAGGGGCTGGTCACCTGGACGCTGTTGGGGTTGCGGTACACCGGGGATCTTGACCCTGACGTGGCACCCACCTATGGCCCCCACAGCCTTCTCAAACACCGGGTGACGGGCCAGTCTGCCGAACCCTTGCACCATGAGAGCCAGCTCGCCTGAAGAGGGCTTGTTTACAATCTTCAGAGAGAGCTTGACCAGTTTGTCCGCAACGTCGCGGACGATGCTGGTAGCATTGGACAGAGGGATTCCGAAAGTCTCCGAGACAGTTTTATAGGAGGTCCCGTGGGCCAACCAGTATATAAAGACGAGGATCTTGAATGTTGCCGTCTGTCTGTCTTGACCAGTCAGGGCCAAGGAGAACAGATAATTCAGAGATTCCCTTTTCAATCGGTAGTCGGGATACGTGTCTCGTTCAGGATCACAGAAGACTTTGAGGATGGGAGTGGAGGGATTCAGCTTACTGCACTGAAGTAGCCCTCCGTTCTGTAAGAAGACGACCAACTGTATGTAAGTAAACACGTAGAGGGACTTGGTAGCCTGCCTGGTAGTCAGAGGCCTATGTCGATACAACACGCCACTTCTGTACATTCAAAAAGCTTCATGAGTGTTTTTTTGTGTGTCGGTCTTTGTTGTCTTTTTAGGGGATTGAGTTAGTTGTTCATTTCCAGATGCTGCTGGACCTTTGGAGACACTTCGATGACTGGGACAGGTTCACTTCTTGAAGAACTTTTCCATTGTTTGGGTTTGATTATTTGACTGTTGTATTTTACTTCCCTTTCCCATCTTTTGTCATGTCTCTGATTAGTTTTTTTTATGACCAAAACATGGCTCAATAGATTTGTGTATCTCACAACCAACCATCTCAACAGCATGTGTGTTTGTATCACATAGGCCTGAACTAAGATTTAAACATTTTAAAAAACTCTGATGGAAAGTGGACTGACCTGATGCTGGGTCATTGATGATCCTGGAGTTTCTTCCTCTGTTCTGTGGTCTCGCCACAGGCTTTGGCTCCACTCCTTATAAAACACCATGTCCACTTTGGGACACTGCTGCTCATCTGAAACAGACACAGGTGCCATTACAGTAAATACAACGTATGAAATCCACTTCAAAAAGCGTCATATGTACAGTCTGGGCAAAAGATAATGCACTATTCTCAAACATAGAACTGTGATACGTCAAACTGTCACACTCACCTGTCACTGGAGATGGCGTGTCATGTTCTGTGTCATCATTTATTTCCTTCTTGATGCGAAGTACTTTCATTCCATCCTTCTCCATGGTAACAACTTTTAACAATTTCCACTGAAAATGTTACAAAAATGTATTTACAGGAAGTGCAGTGCAGATGTAAAGTTTGGTAACAGAATGCAGGTAAAATCTGTTTTTTTATGTTACTAAATTTTCCAAAAACTCTTAAATATCTAACTTTGAATTAAGACAGAATGATGTCTGCAGAAAGAATGACATGACGCCTTCAAATTGAAAAAAAATATATATATTTTAGTTATTGAACTACAGTAAATTAAGTGGATTAACACCCTATAACACAATTATAGTGACAGAATGATATCATGGGTCTCTGATTTGTGCTACACAGAAATGCATAATTAAGAATGTCATTCTCTTCATGGTACAAAAATATAATATCATTTTGAGTATTATTCCACATACTGGCTACCACATTTGGTTGGTCCGGGCTTGACCAAATCTGTACCAATCATGGACGTCTATGTTTTACAAGTTTGGACATCACAGTACAAATCGGTACAAGAACACAAAACTGCAGTAAAAAAAAATAAGAAAAAATATGAGAGTGAATTCTTAACAGCTTCAGATGGTGCCTGCTCTTGGTGAAGGCATCTATTCATCTGGCAGCCGAGTTAGATGGTACTAGGGAGGGACAGGTTAGATGATGGCAGAGTTAGCTAGCTGGTCCTGACGTTGTTCTCAGTCCCCAGCCCTCGGTAGCCACAGGACGACTCCTCCACTAGTGATGTGTAACATCCACTTGGGTGACGCTTCTTCTGCTGCCGATACGGCGCTAAAAACTCACCACACGTCAGTCCAGTGTATAAAGCCACCCTCACTACAAGGGAGCCCTCTGCCATCTCCACACTGTAGTCCTCTCACTTTGGCTGGGTTAAACTAGAAGCGGTGCTGAATGCATCTCTGTAATGCAAACAGTAGTCAGGCAGCTAAGCAAAGCAAACAAATCAATCTGCCATTCCATTGGTCAAGGACACTAAACATATTCGCTAGAAATTCAATGAGTTATCAAACACACAAAAATATATTACAATTTAAAAAACAACGCTTAAATCAACTAAATATGTACAATATTTTACAGGAGTTCTCCGACTGTACTGAGCTACACTCTACTTTTCCCTACTGTTGTCCAAACCTGTGAAACAGATGTCTATGATTGGTTCAGATGTGGATTGACCAAATTTCAACTACTTTTCAACGTCCATGGAAACCTGGTGCTCAGTGGGTGAGGTGGCTGGTTACAGTAAATAGAAAGAGAAGGGACTCATGGGTAGGCGTCAGTAAGAGCCAAGAGAAGTGACATTAATTGGAGAGAGACAGAAGAGAGACAGGGAGAGTGAGGGGGTTGTCCAGACTGTTTTCACACTCTTGCTGTGAACCCCACTGGACAGAAAAATAAATAAAGTTATGAGCTGAACATAACAGTTATACCAGTGGAAGGGAGGACAGTAGCAGGAGACACTATGAGCTGAACATAACAGTTATACCAGTGGAAGGGAGGACAGTAGCAGGAGACACTATGAGCTGAACATAACAGTTATACCAGTGGAAGGGAGGACAGTAGCAGGAGACACTATGAGCTGAACATAACAGTTATACCAGTGGAAGGGAGGACAGTAGCAGGAGACACTATGAGCTGAACATAACAGTTATACCAGTGGAAGGGAGGACAGTAGCAGGAGACACTATGAGCTGAACATAACAGTTATACCAGTGGAAGGGAGGACAGTAGCAGGAGACACTATGAGCTGAACATAACAGTTATACCAGTGAAAGGGAAGACAGTAGCAGGAGACACTATGAGCTGAAAATAACAGTTATACCAGTGGAAGGGAAGACAGTAGCAGGAGACACTATGAGCTGAACATAACAGTTATACCAGTGGAAGGGAAGACAGTAGCAGGAGACACTATGAGCTGAACATAACAGTTATACCAGTGGAAGGGAAGACAGTAGCAGGAGACACTATGAGCTGAACATAACAGTTATACCAGTGGAAGGGAGGACAGTAGCAGGAGACACTATGAGCTGAACATAACAGTTATACCAGTGGAAGGGAAGACAGTAGCAGGAGACACTATTGATGTATTATATTAAGTTAAAATAAGTGTTCATTCAGTATTGTTGTAATTGTCATTTTTTACAAATATAGATATAAAAATCGACCGATTAATCGGCTTTTTGGGGTCTTCCAATAGTCAGTTTCGGCGTTGAAAAATCATAATCGGTCGACCTCTAGTAGTAGTAGTAGTAAGATCCACTTTCCATGTTTGACCAGAAATCAGTCTTTGCTTATTGCTAATTTTTAGGATGGAAAATGGTTGAAACATTTATATATGCCTTCATTTAGCCTCTTAGCTTTCATTTGACACCAAATTTAATGTACTCCTATGAACTAATAATTAGTACTCATGGGCCTTTTACATGAAAATGCCCGTATACAAACCTGGGATTGACCAGCCGGATCCTGAGATTGCAGCCCTGCACCTGTCTTATCTCCCTTTCCATCGTCTTTTGTGTGGACAAGTTCATCTATACAATTACCATAAACAAAAGAAACCATAAAATACATGTTTGATTATTTGCCAAAAAATAAATCGTGTAACAAAGCAAATGCAATCAACTTAGTTTCCAACCATCCACACGAGTTACATTTCCTGCCATCAGCTTCATGACGAGCGACAGAACGCTGCTTTGCCGCCATCGACTTGCCTTCCAAAATTTGCAGCTTCTTTTTATTCGACTCGTTTTCGACTTTTAATGCTTCGTTCTCCAGTTTACTCTTGGACAACTGTTGGCGAAGGACCACGGCGCTGTCTTCTACCAGTCGGACTATTTCCAAGACCGCTGCTGTCACTACCGCGTTCATGAGAGAGGTTAGCTGACTTTGAAAGTGGCCAGCATTCTCCATTGTCATTTGCTAATAAATCTTAAACTTTTTTTTTTAGAAAACAACAATAATGTGATGAATTGTCATCAAAACCTACACGTATTCACGTTGTCTTCTACCTTTGCCTGGCAAATTGTAAACAATGCTTGTGCACGACTTCCTATTTGGGGAGGAGCTATTGACGAGTTGGTCATGCAGTAAGTATGGTGTGGTGTGCAAGTACCAAAAGGAATTTAGAATTGTATGATTTCAATTTGAGATTAAGATTTTAAAATGCATTTAAAATGTACTTGCACAACTATAAAGCAAGCAACAATGAGGTCACTGGTCAAACAATATTATATTAACTTCATAGGCTACAAATTGTCTTTCTATCTTAAAATGTGCCTTCCCACTGTAATCTCAATATTAATCAATTACAGTATATTTAGAATACCAGTAGAAATGTTTTTAAAAAACACACATTTAAAACATGTCAATAAGCTTATTTTATCTGTTAAGATGTATTTAATTAATGAGTCAAATAACATTATTCAATAGAAAATGAACAGAAAGAAAATAACATTTTAATAAATCTGACAGTCCTCTACGAACAGTACGTTGGTATCACAGTACCACACATCTATGGTTGCGACATGAATCATCACTGAGGTAGCATGTCAAATAAAAACAATTACGCTACACCCACATTGCATTGCCATTTTGACTCATCTGACTAATTTTCCAGATTCCAGGATTTGAATGCTGGGCAACCCCAGCTCAACCCCAACCACTTCTCGCCATAATGATGCTCTTGATTTTGATCTCTGGCCTCAGGTCTACAAAAGGCATCTTCCCAAGCGCCTCTGCAAATCCTGCCAAATGAAAATTCATTTATATTGGAAACTATTCGCACCACCCCGGGTTGGGTTTCCTTTTCACTTTGAGTCACCCGGATCCCTTATTTGTGATGTTGGTGTTGGAAATTCACCTTGTTCCTCAGTTTCTCCAGCAAAACTTTCCACTGTCTCGAGGCTACGTCGAGACTTAAAGAAATAAACCATTTCAGTGTTCTCTTTCCCATGCTGTTTCAATTTTCGATTGGCACTCTCTACATACAAATATTACCAGTCTTGACGGAAGGAAAAAAAAAACATTTTTGGAGTGAGGTTCTCTTCTGCACTGTTCAAATGATTATCCGTCTTAGTTGTTTAAGTTCAGATGGTGATTGAACGAACCGAACCGTACACAGATCCATAACAGCATACATTTCGAAAACCGTTTCGCAAGGGATGATTTATGTTTCTAAACGTTGAAACATCGCATCATAATTGTAGTTCACGCGCAGCCAACCATGAGCGGAGCTAACCGCTGTAAACCCTATCGATAAGAAGAAAGGTTTTCGAGAGCAAGCTAGCAGCTACCTTTACCAGGAGCTGGAAATCCAACATGACGACGACAAATGGAACATTGTCGATCCCCCGCTGTGACAGTTCTGCTTCCAAACTTTGTAATTTATTTTTGTTAGATTCATTCAACAGTTTCAGTGCTTTGTTGTCAGTGGTGGAAAAAGTACCCAATTATCATACTTGAGTAAAAGTAAAGATGCCTTAATAGAAAATAACTCAAGTGGAAGTCACCCAGTAAAATACTACTTGAGTAAAAGTCTAAAAGTATTTAAATATATGTAAGTATCAAAAGTGAATGTAATTGCAAAAATTTACTTTAGTATCAAAAGTAAAAGTATAAATAATTTCAAATTACTTATATTAAGCAAACCAAGATGGCACAATTTTTGTTTTTTATTTATTTATCGATAGCCAGGGGGACACTCCAACACTGACATCATTTACAAACCAAGCATTTATGTTTTGGGAGTCTGCCAGGTCAGAGGCAGTAGGGATGACCAGGGATGTTCTCTTGATGAGTGCGTGAATTTGACCATTTTCCTGTCCTGCTAAGCATTTGAAATGTAATGAGTACTTTTAGGTGTCAGGGAAAATGTATGGAGTAAAAAGTACACTATTTTCTTTAGGGATGTAGTGAAGAAAATGTGCAAAAAAATAGTAAAGTACAGATACCACAAAAAACTACTTAAGTAGTTATTTAAAGTATTTTTACTTAAGTACTTTACACCACTGTTCGTTCTCAAATTTAATCTTGGACACCTCCAGCCGAAGTTTAAAATGCGCCATCCTCTACAATTCCCAGTCGTTCCAGGACCACAATTTTCAAAAGCGGGTTCAAGACAGATGTTAGCTGAGTTGTTAAATAGTCACAATTCGACATAATTGTCTTTTTATACAATGACACGTATGTGAATGTATGAACATGCTAAGTCCTTTGAACGTTCTGCTGCTAGCTTCTTTCCTTAGCATGCCTGTCAAGGAAAGAAATCAACATAAAAGCATTGCCACCATAGAGAAAGGAACACTGCCATCTACCGGATAGAAACTGGTCGCACAGGTGCCTTCCTAAAACTACTTTGGGCAGACCGCTCTTGCGGTCAGAAGTAAGCAAATCAAGGTTCATCAAACTTTGATTCTAATAGCCCATTGTAAACTTGAAACCCTGTTCTTTTATACTACTCTGGAAAAAGTTACAAAAACCGAAAGGTGAACGAGTATACGTCGTTTTAGACATGCACTTTTGCCTCATTGAAGAAAGAGGGTTCAGGTTCTGAAGTCCAAGGTAAATTGGCAGTGGCAGATTTTACACAGCTGTGCAGTGTGCAAATGTGTACCATGGTTATCTCTGACATAACCTATAGACTTTGAGACTGCAGAGGAGAACACATAACTATTTTATAGTCAGGTTGATCTTACACAATTCTAGTCAAAACCTGAATGTCGTTGTTGAACGCATAGAGGTCCTCTCTGTCTCTATCTACTCCGCTACAATGGTGTCTGGGAAGTTGTTGATGTCCATGGCCCTCCTCATTCTCTGTGGGTGTCAGGGCACACACAGTGGTAATGTGCTGGTCTTTCCTGGGGAGTTCAGTCACTGGCTCAACATGCGTGTGATCCTGGAAGAACTAGTGGAGCGAAACCATAGTGTCACAGTGCTGGTTTGCTCTGCCTCACCTTCAGTCAACTATACCAAACCAGAGGGTTTCAGCTTCAAGGTGTATAATGTTCCTTTTGAGAGACATGATTTGGAGTCTCTCCAGGAGGACTTCCTAAACTTCTGGATATACGAGGCTCAGAACGCCTCAATGTTGCAGGTGGGCCTGAAGATCCGGGAGGTGTTGGGAAGTATGACAGCTCTACATCTTAACATGTGTGATGCCATGTTCCACAACAAAGAGCTTATGGACACACTGAGACAGTGGGAGTTTGACACAGTCCTTTCTGATCCAATGATGCCATGCAGTGACTTAATGGCAGATGCTCTTAACGTGCCTTTCATTATCTCGCTGAGGTTTACATTTGGCATGACTATGGAGAGGCACTGCGGGCAGATACCAGCGCCCCCCTCTTTTGTTCCTGCCCCCCCTTTGACGTACACAGACCAAATGAGTTTTTTTGAGCGGGTTCACAATTTTGTTACGTACATGATACATTCTAGCTTTTTCTCTATACACTGCCTACAGACCATTGATAAGTACTACAGTGGCATCAAGGGTAAGTTGATCAGAATTTGTCAAAAAGTTGGAAGGGTCCTTGCACCACAAGCTCAATCTCAGGTTTTGGTTTTTATAAAGATTGGAATATCTACAAGAAGAATGTAATATCATGACTTGGTTTATTTGTGTATATATTTGATTAAGTGGATAAGCTAAATCAAGTTAGGTACTCCTTTGACAGAGCTCTGATTGAAGCAGTGCTTTCCCCATTGATGTTATATATAGGGCTAGGTCTACACTCTACTGAAGCTGTTCTGTGTGCAAATCTGCAACATGTTTGTTATTGAATGATTCATATGCACAATGGCTTTTCTAGTACAATAACTGTAACATTCTGAGAGAGAGAATCCGCTGTAAAAGTTGTAACAATATAATTACTGATTAGCTTGTATAGGTTTTGTGGACCACTTATTCAGCAGTACTGCGTCTCATTCATAATGCATCTCGACATTTATCAGGCAGACCTACGACTTTATGCGAGATCTTGGGGAAGGCAGATATCTGGTTGATACGGACCTACTGGGACTTTGAGTATCCTCGACCTTTCCTTCCCAACTTTAAATTTGTGGGAGGCCTTCACTGCAAACCTGCAAAACCCCTTTCAAAAGTAAGGCTTTTCAACACAAACGTATCAACTGTCTTACAAGATGATCTATTATCTACAGTCTATTGGGCTGATAACATTGAACCATAAGGAAACAGATTGTGTTGAATTTCAGGCCATGGAGGACTTTGTGCAGAGTTCAGGAGATGATGGAATCGTGGTGTTTTCCCTGGGATCCATGATCAAGAACCTCACTAAAGAGAGGGGAAACACCATAGCCACTGCATTGGGACAAATACCACAGAAGGTTAGTCTGTTGCTTTAAAAAAAAAAGAAGCTTTGTAACATTGTTATAAGTAGAGGTGTCATCGTCTCCTTGATCCCGATATTGGATCCATTTGTACGATTCAAACAAGCTAGCTTACACTTTTCCTTTACATAGAATTCTGTCAGAGATATTGCATTTGGCCATCAGGGACCCTGCAAAAAAACATAGCTTCTTGTTATAAGTACAGTTTCATTGCAGGTTCTCATTCATATTCCTGTTTTCTCACCATAGGTGCTGTGGAGATACAGTGGGGAGAAACCAGAGACTCTCGCCCCCAACACAAGAGTTTATGAATGGATTCCACAAAATGATTTACTTGGTGATATGTCTTTCTTGATAACAGTCATAAACATATAAACATTCCTTGCGTACAACAGTGTTCAACAACCCTGCTTCCTCTCGCTGTGCTGTATCAAAAAGGTCATCCAAAGACCAAAGCCTTCGTCACCCACGGTGGGACTAACGGACTATATGAATCCATTTACCATGGAGTCCCAATGGTGGGCATCCCCTTGTTCGCTGACCAGCCAGACAATATCATCCACATGAAAAACAAGGGAGCTGCTGTAATGGTGGACTTCAACAAGATGACATCCAAAGACCTTGTGGATGGCCTCAACAGTGTGATCAATGATCCATCGTAAGTCACAAATACACAACTGGTTTCCTCACGCCAACCTTTTGGGCAACTGTTGAAAATGTGCAGTGAAATAACTGTCTCTATTCCCCTTTCACCAGGTATAAAGCAAGCATGATGAGGCTGTCAAGAATCCACCACGACCAACCAATGAAACCCTTGGATACAGCTGTGTTCTGGATCGAGTTTGTGATGCGTAACAAAGGGGCTAAGCACTTGAGGGTGGAGGCCCATAACCTGAGCTGGTACCAGTACCACTCTCTAGATGTGGCAGCTGCTCTGCTCACCATAGTGGCACTTGTCATAGTTGTATCCATTAAAACATGCATTTTCTGCTTCCGCAAGTGCTGCAAGAAAACTAAATCGAGACAGAAGACAGAGTGACCCCTTGAAATAATGTGAAAGGGTCATTCCACCAAATGAGTACCTTGTTGGGTAGTGTAACTTCGTGAAAAACAAATGTTTTATTTCACCTCATTTTAACATTCTGTCACAAATATGCATGTTGAACTTTAATTGAAAAAATGTTTTGCCCATCAAGGTTAAATTTAAAAAATACTATGGTAAGTGCCTATTATTAATTGCCAAATCAAGTATAGCTGAGTTGACTGTAACAGGGTTGATGGTGTCGTCTTAAATCTGCCATAAATCCCGTTGCGACGGGTAATCAAAGCTTGTTGTGTGCAACAGGGAGAACCGAAGACAGAAGATAAGAGTGACCACCTGGAATAATGTTCATGTCAGGTATTATTGCAGTGAAAGAATCATGTGCACGTTTGTGAAGTCTTAATATTTGAATATTTGACTATTTGAATGCATTCACATGCTTTGAACTTGTTGAGAAACACTGATTGGCTAATAGCCTACAAACTGTGTCAACTATAAACCAAAAGCACAGCTATCATGCTTGTAAACCAATCGTAGTGTTCCAAATCCATATGAATAGATTGTTCTTTATAAATAATGGTTTGTTGTTACATTTAACTGACAAAAATGCTGTTATGGAGGGAATTTACTTAGTACACGTGTCAATTCCACAGAGGGCCGAGTGTCTGCAGGTTTTCACTCCTCTCTTGTACTTGATTGATGAATTAAGGTCACTAATTAGTAAAGAACTCCCCTAACCTGGTTGTCTAGGTCTTAATTGAAATGAAAAACCAAAAACCCGCAGACACTAGGCTCTTCGTGGAATGACTTTGACCCCTGCCTTAGTAGGTGACGTCAGAGGTCAGCATGTGGGAGAAGTCGGAGCTGAGGGATGATAGTCGAGTTCCCCACTAGTAATTAGGAGTTGGAGGGGCATTCAAGTGGATTTTTCCCAGTAAAAATACCACCTTCCCACTTGGTTATGAATGCAGCATTAACAGTGGTGAAACTCGTCTATCATCCCTGTGGCAGAGTCTATCTAGAAGATAGCGAAGGAGTCTGGCGCAGGACACAGGTAAGAGTAAAAAAACACTGTATTTACTCTATCCAAGAACGTAACAAAAGTCCCGTTACAAAACAAGGACAAAACAGAAAGGGAAACCAGAGGGTTAAATAAGGAACATAATTATGAGATGGGAACAAGGTGTGTAAACAGACAAAACAAAAGGAAAAATGAAACATGGATTGGTGGCAGCTAGAAAGCCGGTGACTTCGACCACCAAACACCACCGAACACCGCCCGAACACCACCGAACACCGCCCGAACACCACTGAACACCACCCGAACACCTCCGAACAAGGAGAGGGAACAACTTCGGTGGAAGTCGTGACACCCTGAGCTCCGACTTCTCTCACAGGCTGACGACCTCTGATGTTACCTACTAAGAAAATAACGGCATTTTCAGCAGTTAAATGTAACAACAAAACATTTTTTTATGAAGAGCAATCTATTCATATGGTTTTGGAACACTGTGATTGGTTTACAAGCATGATAGCTGTGCTTTTAGTTTATGGTTTACACATGCCCTTATGGTGATGACCTTTTGCAAATCCAATCAGTTTTCCACGTTCAGGTCATCACATTGATAAAAAATACCTTAAATGACATAGAAACAACGGTGATTCAACCAGTTTTTTCCCAGTGGCACACCCCTAAGTCTCAATATACACAGAACACCCACACTCTTTACTTGTGCATATATTTAACATTATGCCAAATGTATGGCAAAGTCAATTGAACAAATATGGCATTCTCTTATGAGTGATACAGCTAAATGTGGGTGAGTTCAAACCAGTGGAGTAGAGTTAGGGTGACCTGACACGCTCTTTCCGCCCACTGTCACGCCCTGACCTTAGTTATCTTTGTTTTCTTTATTATTTTGGTTAGGTCACGTGTGACGAAGGTGGTATGTGTGTTTTTTTCTTATCTAGGGATTTTTGTATATCTATGGGGTTTTGGTATGTCTAGGTATGTAGGTCTATGGTGGCCTGAATTGGTTCCCAATCAGAGACAGCTGTTTATCGTTGTCTCTGATTGGGGATCCTATTTAGGTTGCCATTTTCCATTTTGGTTTTGTGGGTTATATTCTATGTTTAGTTGCCTGTTTGCACTAGTCATATATGTAGCTTCACGGTTAATTTAGTTGTTTTGTATAGTTTTGTTCAGTGTTCTCTCTTTTATTAAAGGAGTTATGTACGCTTATCACGCTGCGCCTAGGTCTCATCGTTACGACGACCGTGACAGAACAACCCACCATAAAAGGACCAAGCAGCGTGAAAAGGAGGAGCAGCGTTTGATGGAGCAGAAAGCATGGACATGGGACGAAATACTGGACGGTAAAGGATCCTGGACGTTTGGAGGAAATACTGGCAGGAGAGGATCGCCTACCATGGAGGCAGGTGGAGATAGCACGGGAGGAACGGCGAAAACACGCAGCGAGGGTCCCCAGCCCGGGGCCTACGGCAAGGATCTGCAGTCCAGAGCCTCCAACGATGATCCACGGATCAGTGCTACAAGACGGACTCAGGGTAAAGAAGGGGGGCGGCGTCCAGAACCAGAGACGCCACAGAGGTTAGATGCCCACCCAGACCCTCCCATATAGGTTTAGGTTTGCGGCCGGGAGTCCACACCTTTGGGGGGGGTACTGTCACGCCCTGAACTTAGTTATCTTGGCTTTCTTTATTATTTTGGTTAGATCAGGGTGTGACGAGGATGGTATGTGTGTTTTTTTGAGTTATGTACACTTATCACGCTGCGCCTTGGTCTCATCGTTACGACAAACGTGACACCCACAGACTACTGAGCAAAGTCTCTTTCACTGCGCCATTCAGTTTCTCTGTATTACAGTAAAGTTAATCTCAGTTAGCCCAGAAGTAAAATCATGCGTAATTTGGTCAGATGTTTCGTTTATATAGTCTGCCCACACGAGATTACAGTAAAGGCAACACTACAACCAATATTGGATATTTTCCCAAATCCAATGATAATGAACCTAGAAAAGGAATATCATGAGAAAAACACCTTGGACCTCATTTGAAACCTGTACATTTTCAGTTGTGAGAGAATTTTTACGTACCTTTCCGCATTCGTTCCCTTGTCCCTCAGCTTCTAATCCCAGAAAAGTGAGACATAAACCCAGCAGCAGTCCACCTGACATCATCTTCAACGAGCCACCCTACCAGTATCCAGAACCACACAGTAGTTGATCCATTCCACTCACTCTGAACTAACCCTGTGGTAGTAGTGGTGGGGCTAGTGATCTACCGTGACACTCTGACGCCTGACTTGAAGTGAGCCAGAGCTACGTGAGCCCGCCAGAATCCTACCTTCAAAGCAGTGGAGGCTGCTGAGGGGAGGACGGCTCATAATAATGGCTGGAATGGAGCAAATGGAATGGAATCAAACACATGGAAACCGTGTGTTTAATGTATTTGATACCATTCCAGCATTTTACTCCAGCCATTACCACGAGCCCATCCTCCCCAATTAAGATGGCACCAACCTTCTGTGCTTCAAAGAGACCATAGGGCAAATACACTATACATACAAAAGTATAAAATCGAGCACACTGCCATGCAATCTCCATAGACAAACATTGGCAGTAGAATGAATGGCCTTGCTGAAGAGCTCAGTGACTTTCAACTTGGCACCGTTATGGGATGCCACCTTTCCAACCAGTCAGTTCTTCACATTTCTGCACTGCTAGAGCTGCCCCGGTCAACTGTAACCGCTGTTATTGTGAAGGGGAAACGTCTAGTTTGTGTGGTAGGGCACACAAACTCACAGAACGGGACCACCGAGTGCTGAAGTGTGTAGTGCGTAAAAATAGTCTGTCCTCGTTTGCAACACTAACTACCAAATTCCAAACTGCCACTGAAAGCAACTTCAGCAAAGAACTGTTAACTGAGAGCTTCATGAAATGGGTTTCCATGGCCGAGCAGCCGCACACAAGCCTCCCATGGCCAAGCAGCCGCACACAAGATCACCAAGCATTGGCTGGAGTGGTGTAAAGCTCAACGCCATTGGGACTCTGGAGCAGTGGAAACGTGTTCTCTGGAGTGATTAATCACACTTCACCATCTGGCAGTCCAATAGTTCCACTGAAGGGAAATCTTAAGGCTACAGCATACAATGACATTCTAGACGATTCTGTGCTTCCAACATTGTGAAAACAGTTTGGGGAAGGCCCTTTCTTATTTCAGCATGACATTGCCCCCGTGCACAAAGCGAGGTCCATATAGAAATGGTTTGTTGAGATCGGTGTGGAATAACTTGACTGGCCTGCACAGAGCCCTGACCTCAACCCCAGTGAACACCTTTGTGATGAATTGGACTGCGAGCCAGGCGTAATTGCCCAACATCATTGCCCAACCCCACTTATGCTCTTGTGGCTGAATGGAAGAAAGTCCCTGCAGCAATGTTCCAACATCTCATGGAAAACCTTCCCAGAAGAGTGGAGTCTGTTATAGCAACAAAGGGGGGACCAACTCCATATTCATGCCCAGGATTTTGGAATGAGATGTTCCACAAGGAGGTGTCCACATACGTTTGGTAATTTAGTGTACATATGCAGTGGCTATTGATTCCCAGGAGTATTTGTTGCTTGTTTATGTCTAACTTTAAGTCACTCTGGATAAGAGTGTCTGCTAAATTGCTCAAATGTCAAATGTAACTGTTTGTAGGTGAGAGAGAGGGAAAGTGCAAGGGGAAACACAGAAAACCAGTGAAAATAAAGCGAGAGACTGATAAAAAGACGAGGGGGAAAGAGGAAGTGTCAGTGACAGAGAAAACCAGGACAAAGTATTGATGAGCTCATAGGCCATCCGAGACCAACTTTTCAATACGGAATGTTCTCTTACAGAACAAGAGATCCTGGCATGATTTTTCTCAACTGATAATGAGATCGCAACTGATCGATGTGATCCATCACTACCTCTCTATCTATGGTCAAACAGACGTCAGTGTCGACTGATGGTTGTTTACCAGTTCTACTGAGACCTTGACTGTTGGCTGAGAGAGCAGTGGCTAAGTGTGTTGGGGTGTCTTTACGCTGCTGTCTTGGCAGCATTCCTGTATGGTCATCTGAGGACACACTCCGCTTCCAGGAAGGGTACGATGATGCTGACAAGAGTAGTCCTCTCATGCCAGGGTAGCCTAGTGGTTAGAGTGTTGGACTAGTAACTGGAAGGTTGCAAGTTCAAACCCCCGAGCTGACAAGGTACAAATCTGTCGTTCTGCCCCTGAACAGGCAGTTAACCCACTGTTCCTAGGCTGTCATTGAAAATAAGAATTTGTTCTTAACTGACTTGCCTAGTTAAATAAAGGTAAATAAAATCAAATGCCCTGCAACGGGAAAGCTATCACCAGACGAAGGAGTCAAAATATTTAGTCTGATTGGTTTTACGTCACAGTGTCCCGACATCTTGCTCTGTTTGACATCCCCAAGTTTTTGCAAAATATGAGATTACTTCTTTAGAGCACCTAAAAATAAATCTGTAAATTGCTTTAGTGATTGGCAGTTGAGACCACTTCCAGATCAGCACTGTTCTACTCCTGCAGTACAAGTCAAATGGCCTGATTAACATTTTTCCCGTCAGCGTATTACTGGAAAGCTCCTTTAATAACCAGACAACCTGGATTCCACAGAGTTAACTGGAGAAGAGTTCAACGGTTTTACGTTACAGGGATATAATCTTGCAGTACCTTCTTGTGCCACTGTGTGTCACTCTTAAGAGGGGTTTCAAAAAGTTACATGTTCTCGGAAATGGACATTGGTCTTGGAAATCACTTCCGACCTCAAACAAAACCTTTCACTACCTCCTAATAACCCTATCCTTTCACTAACTACCTCCTAATAACCCTATCCTTTCACTAACTACCTCCTAATAACCATATCCTTTCACTAACTACCTCCTAATAACCATATCCTTTCACGAACGTACTCCTAATAACCCTATTATTTCACGAACGTACTCCTAATAACCATATCCTTTCACAAACGTACTCCTAATAACCCTATTATTTCACTAACTATCTCCTAATAACCCTATCATTTCACTAACTACCTCCTAATAACCCTATCCTTTCACTAACTACCTCCTAATAACCCTATCCTTTCACTAACTACCTCCTAATAACCCTATCCTTTCCCAGTTTTAACCAAATAACTGCCTTTAGTGAAAAACTATGTATAATTATGATTAGGTTTAAGGGTGAAAAGCCATGCATATGTTGATTTAGTATGCCCCCCCCACACACACACACAAGTGTAACAGCTAACTGTATTACTTGGTGGTGTGGTACAACAGTAACAGCTAACTAACTGTATTACTTGGTGGTGTAGTACAACAGTAACAGCTAACTGTATTACTTGGTGGTGTAGTACAACAGTAACAGCTAACTGTATTGCTTGGTGGTGTAGTACAGCAACAGTAACATCTAACTGTATTGCTTGGTGGTGTAGTATATCAGCAACAGCTAACTGTATTGCTTGGTGGTGTAGTACAACAACAGTAACAGCTAACGGTATTACTTAGTGGTGTAGTACAACAGTAACAGCTAACTGTATTGCTTGGTGGTGTAGTACAACAACAGTAACAGCTAACGGTATTGCTTGGTGGTGTAGTACAACAGTAACAGCTAACTGTATTGCTTGGTGGTGTAGTACAACAACAGTAACAGCTAACGGTATTGCTTGGTGGTGTAGTACAACAACAGTAACAGCTAACTGTATTGCTTGGTGGTGTAGTACAACAGTAACAGCTAACGGTATTACTTAGTGGTGTA